>NW_008629735.1:0-25054 GCF_000691845.1 Merops nubicus
CGGGCATTGCCGCCATCGCCCGCGACACTAGAGGGCACCGGAGCCCGCAGACCAGCCGGGCCAGCCGGGCAGGGGCACCGCAGCCCCGCCGGCTTTGTGTCTCTGCTGTTGATCAAGGGACCGAGCCGGCTGGGAGAGGGTGGTAGAGCGGGGCCGTCCTCCCATCGCCGGGACTCTGAAGGCTTCATCCCCGCAGGTCCAGCCCTGCCCAGCCCCGGGCTGCCGGGGGCCGGGCTCAGCAGCTCGGGGAAAGGGGAGTC
The DNA here is from genome assembly GCF_000691845.1 of Merops nubicus. Taxonomy (NCBI): domain Eukaryota; kingdom Metazoa; phylum Chordata; class Aves; order Coraciiformes; family Meropidae; genus Merops; species Merops nubicus. The sequence goes on from NW_008629735.1 coordinate 261, forward strand.
CTGCGAGTAAAACACAGGGAGCGGTTCCTCCGGTGCCACAAATGAGAAGTTTTCCCTCTGAAATCAAAGGACCTCCTCTGCTGATTCAGCCCAGGTTTGATTTAGGTTAGTAACTCCCGAGACCATTATCTCTGCCTTTGTTCTTTCAAACTGCAGCAATTAATGGGTTACAGAAGAACAGAAACACAGCCAGACTAGGCTGCTTTGGTTCTGTGTCTATTTATTATTAGTACCAGCTTTGCCCCCTCAGGCTGCTGTGCTCGGGGACCCCACCCAAAGTTCTGCACCGGAGAGACGGCTGGTGTGGAGGCCACCCTGGAGGTAGTGGTCGTGGCCACCTTGGACATAGCAGTCACTGTTACCCTTGACACAATGGGCATGGGCCAGCCCTGCTCTCTGTCAGTGTCAGTCCCTGCAAGTATCTGGGCTGACCACATCCACCACACATCATTCGCATGGGTGAGGATCTTCTCACAGAAGAACCAAGTCAGGCTGAGCACCACAAAGTGCCAAACATGCTGGGAGAGACCCAACGTGTCTGTTTACTGACTACCCTGAGTTGCCCATGGTCCAGACATGGGATGTCACTTTTCTGCTTCGTCCCACAACAGATTTTCTTCAGATGCTTAATGATTAACAGTACGTCCCTTTGGGGCTATTTGTTAGAGAATAACTGGAGCTATGGCCAAGGTTTCTGAATTGTAATTAGCTTTTAAAAGGATTGCTCTTCTTTCTGGATGTTTCATGCTCCAAAATACCATTGCAGACAGAACAGTATCCCCTTGTTTCTCTGGCATGGAGAGATTCTGAACATGGGTCTCCCCCATCTCAAGGGTAAAGAGCCCTTGAAAAGGGCCATCAGTAACCTCCTAAGGGCTCACAGAATTGGGGGTTGTGTGGAGACAGTGGAGATTATGGTTTTCATCCAATGCTTTCCAAAACAGGTCAACCCCCAATGCATCATTAGTAATTGCAAGAATCAGCATCTATGTTGAAACAGTCAGCAAAAACTTCCAGAAATGGAAACAAATCTGGTCATTCCTCTTAGTCATTGAATTCAGTCATTCATTTTATTTTTATCCACTAAGATTGTCCTGGGTTGGCGGAAGGTGTGAATCACAGTGTCCTTCTTGCAGTGCTGTGTGTTTCCTGTACTCAAACACAAGACTGAAGTTAGTTCTGTAATCCTAATCTGCGACGGAAGAAATCAAGCAGGCACCAGTTGCACCTAGAGCCATTCTGAGAGTGCCAGTGTCTGAAAACCACATGTTCTGTTTTCTTTCTGTAGTTAGGAGACAGGAGGTACTAACATACTGAAAAGTGAGGGGAAACCATTCCTCTCTTCTCTGTCACTTCTACAAATGACTATTTGGCCTCTTGCTTTTGTCTGAGGTCACTAGGTTTCAGCCTGTACCTCACTTAATTCTTGAGGGGGCACTTTATGCTTCAGTTACACGTTTATTTGCCTGTCTGTTGTTGACAATCCTTTAGACTGCTTGGTTGCGTGCACTTCACTTGATCAAGGTCTGTTGCAGAGTGAGAAACGAGAAAGTGAGATGAGCAGAAAATGCAGGTACTGGTTCCTTTTCCTCAGCCATGAATGTGAAGCTACAGCTCAGGCTTAGCTCAGACAGGGACGCTCTGGCATGGCTCAAGCACAGGGGATACAGCAGCATGGAGGTAGGTTTTGATCCTTGGACTGCTGGCTGTTTTAGTCAGATACTGCGTTTTTCAACCTATGTTATCTTTTGAGAAAGAGTCTAATGTGGAAACTGGGCTAGATTCTGCTTTGTGTATATCTGGTGGAACTTGAACTTCAAGGGAAATATTCCAGATTGAATCTGCTATAATTAAGATTAAAAATTGGCTCTGGAAGTCTTTTCTTTGGCAGTAAAGTTAGAGAAGTACTGTGAAGAAAAATAATTTGAACCAGAACATTGTTTCAGTGCTCTTTTAAATAACATATGCTATAGGCACTTTGAAGGCATTTGTTCTCCATGGCAGTAGTATTTTAAAACTTTCACTTTGGCTCCACTAACCAAGTTAACCCTTGATAATTAACTGTGTTTTAAATATATCATGTACAGAAACTTGCCATTTTGCAGGACATTGTCCAAATAATAAACCAAAAAGTCCATTAAAATTATACAATCACTGCTGTGGCCATAGCAAGCTTCCTTTTGCTGGTGAAGTAATGAAATTCACTGCTCTAGTGACAACACAGGCATTGCAATGAATTGAAATTATACTTTACTTGTCAACAGGTTTTTTTTCATGGTGCAAACCTTATTATCTGACTGGCAAATTCAACACACTGTGAAGGAGAAATATTCAGAAGGCAGTTGCTTAGTATTCCTGGGAACCAAACTCCAAAAGGTGTCCCTAAAGCAACATTCTAAAACTGAGGACCCATAAATTACTAGACATTTTTCTAGTTCACATGAATCAGATGACAAGATGTCCTTTAATAGTTCCTATGTCCAATACCTCTTCATTTGTTAGGCCCATGTCCCTAACAGAAACGATTTCACCATAATTTGGTTGCAAGTGTGGAGAAGATGCTGGACAATTTTTTCCAGGTTTGGATTCAACCCTGGTGAAATCACAAGGACATTTGTTATTCTCTTGAGTAATCCCAGACTTCCACCACAGATTAATGATGGCTTTCTTTAGGGTGCGTAGAAAGAGAGAGGAAAAATAAAGAACTATCCATCTGACTCCTTGTGGTATATGAAGAATACGGACTTGGAAAATGTGTTTTGCTCTTTTTAAATAGGGTTAGGATAAAGAAGGAGTCAAATCTTGTTTGCTATTTCAAAAGTACAGGAATATCAAGTCTTGACCACCTTCTCCTTGCTAATGGACTGCTTGCTGGATCAGTGAACCAAGACATCAGAGTGACACTGACTCCTTTACACAGCTGTCCTTTAAGCTGTTTCTTGGATAGGCTTGTGGAGTTCGGGGGCAGTGAGACACACGTCATGCCCCAGCCTCCTGTTGTAACAAGCTTACCCACCATCCTTCCTCTGCCCTGCATGGGTGCCTTGCAGGGGGAGCAGGAAGCAAACATGGAAGAGTCCAGACTGCGCTGAAAGGACCTGTACTGCAAGAGCTGGAAAGATGGGGCCCATTCAGATTTTATCCATTAGAGGTTTCTTCCAGAACAAGGGGATCATGGGATAACCCCTCACCTTCCAGCCCCTATTCCCATGCATATTTTGCTTCCTTGTCCCACATTAACAGGCTAAGTGCTGAAGGAATAGCAGTAATGATACAAAAAAAATGCCCAAGTCAGAACAGAATTCTTTGCTAACTCTGTCCATCAATCAAGGACATCACAAAAAAGGAATAGAATAGGAACAGGACATTTCACCTCTATTTTCTACTTTCATGGTCAAAGGGAGCAGAAACATGTTCTCCTCAATGTCAAGAGAATACAGGGTTTCCTTACCCTTTCTTTTTGCAACAGAAAAAAACTTTAGTACAGCCAAAGTAAATCCAAATAAATTTTTGCAATTCCTATCCATCACTGAACTTGTATTCTCTTCTCAGTTATTTTTCTCCCAACGTGCTTTATACTACCGTAAGAAAAAAGTTCTATTTAAATCCATGCCTCTATGAAACATCCTTGAGAACCTCTTGTTAAGAAAGCTGCAAGTAGAGTCTCTGGTGATCTGAATGAATCTATGAAGCCTTCTCTGATTATCCTTTTCCAAAACATAGCAGGATTTAGTCAGTTTGGCAAGATGAAGAGTTTGAGGAAATGCTTTACTCCAGAAACACCAGCAGCTGTACAGCTGGGGGCTGGTCAAAACAGCACTCAAAAGTATAACTGTAGCCTCTGCCATTAACAGGAAAGTCAGAGGAACGCAGTTCTGCTTACAGGAGGTTAAAATATATAGGTAGTTGGACAGTTTGAGTGGACAGAAGCCATTGTAAATATCTGAAGAGTCGAGTGCTTTTTTTGTCTGGGAGACAAATGGTCCTCCAACCCACTTAGCACCTGCCAGTGCCTCTCCACTGCCCTTTGCCCTGTGGGGCTGCTTGTTCTGACAGCTTCTGAAGCTCTCTCAGCTTCAAATTCCTTCTCCGTATGTTGGCTTTTTTCATTGCTGCCTATCCCAATATTGACTTAGGAAAGGAGGAGAGTTCGAAATAGCTAGCTCCTGTACTGTCTACAGACCTTCTGCCTAGCTTTGCTTTAGGCCTGTGAATCACAAACATTGGTTTTAACCATCATTAGCATCTGAATGGAGATAAGGGGGACAAAAAGAGCTAGGGTAGGCAGTCACCTTGTATAAGTATCACCCCCACCCCCGACTATTCTGAAGAGTAGGAGAGAAGCAGGAGGATCTCAGCAGAGGATGTTTGCATCCAGTTTCAGCAGCAGGGATTTTCTGGAATTACAGATGTAACAAATGGGTTTTCAAAGCCCCATCTTGTATCTCTCAGAGTCCACTGGAGCCTGAGTGAAGCCTGCTGTTATTCATGGGTAGCTTCCTTTCCTCCCTTTTCCTCATTGAGGTCCTTGCCTCTAAACTGCTCTGCCTCCCAAAACCTATGAGAAGCAAGTGTGAAGGCTGGGGTACGCAGTGTGAAGGGGATGGATGTGTATGGCATGGAGTGGGGTCTTACTGCAGTGGCTGGCAAAGCTTTATGAAGGTCAGTAAACCTGGCTCCCCAAGACCACCAGAAATAGCGGTTTCCCATCTGGAATCACTCAAACATGTGACCCTGCATGAAAAGCACCCTCCAGTCTCCAGGAATGCATCTCTGCCATGGTTAGTAAAAGCGTGCCAGAATATCTCAGCGTCACAGCGTTATACAAGAGGAGAACCAGACTCTGAGAGAGATGCATTCAAATTGGGATTAAAATCAACTGCTGGCTTCCCATCCAGAAGCAAAAATAAGAAGAGCAGCGGCTGTAAGCACAGGCACCACAGGCTCCCTCCACCCAGCTCCATGGCTTTGCTGGCTGTGCAACTTCTGCAACATCTCCAGGACACACCACAAAAGTCACACCCAAAGTAGGCTCTGGTGAGGTGTCCTCCAGGGAAAAAAGCTTACAGATCTCTACAAAGGTTAAAACGTGTTGGGAGTGACTGCTTTGGCCCTGTTTGGATTCTGAGAGCAGACGGTGAATCCAAAATATCCTTGCACTGTGGCTTTCTTTAGCAAGGAGGCAGAGCAGAGAAAACTGGTGTCATTGTGATGTCATAGCTTGAATGTGACACATTGCTATGGCAACATAATGATTAACTCATGTGGACTTGGGTGTCTACCATTTGCTGGAGACGTCCGAGGACCAGTCCTACCACACAATGAACCTGCAGGTGCGGCTAGAGGGGCAGGGCAATAATACATTCAAGGACATGCTTGCTGACACACCCTGGAAGCAACCTGTCAGTCCTTGAGGCAGAATGCAGGTGGAAGGCGTGCAGCCACCAACCACATGGACCATGGGCTGCTTGCAAGGTCACTTTTTTCTTGTTGTGTCTTTGTGGCTTTGGAGCCTGGAAAAGAACATCTCTGTAGCTCCAGCCTTGGAGCATCAGGAGGGTTTAGCTACGTGGACCACAAGAAGAAGGGAGGAAGGAAGAGGGATTGTACAGAAGCTCTGAAATAGCTAAGAAGAAATGTTATGGTTTTGCTTTGTTTATTCTCCAGGTTAACAGTGGAGGTAGAGCTGAGACAAGGTAAGTTTGGGTGGTGTTACACATACGTGATCCCTCCACGGCAGGCTGCAATACCACTGTTTCACAGCTTCTGCAGGAAGAGGGACTGAGTTTCCTCTGCATGGCTAAGTGAAAAGGGAGCACTATTGATAAAACAGTGAAAATGCAGCTTCCCTCTCTCTTGCGTTCATTACCACCTGGTGGAGCACCCTGGATGCCAGAGTTGTCCTGCAGCCTGACAGGCATCTACAAAGCCAAGCTCTGTTGGGAAAGGCCTGGGCACAGTCTACAGTTTCCTGAATTCAGAGATTACACTGAAACTTCGAAGCTGAACTGGACCACAGTGCAAGAAATGCCGCATGCAGGGAGTACAGGTGGAGCTTGCATCTTCCCAGACTTTACAACAGTGAGGACAGGTCTTCAGGCCTATTGAAATGCATTAATGCCAGTCCTCGAATTCTCCATTCAAATGAGGAGCATTTTTGATGATGATTAGAGCAGACATAGTGATTAGGTCCACATTAGCCACATAAGTTTGGGCCAGGAAAAATTCAGAGTACAAGGAACTACTAAGCCTGTGGACAAAGTACAGGCAGAAGTTTGTGTCCTCTTGCTGGAATTTAATTACGCACTTAGCAATTCACTAAAACAAGGGTGCGAGTTTAGACTGCCTGGAAACCTTTGGGCCTATGGATATCACACATGAAATACCTATCAGAGTTACAGTCCACAAGACTGGGTTTGACCAAATAAAAAAAATGGATCAGCTTGTGTTTACTGCTAGTTGTCTAGGAAAAAAGATCAGTCACTTTGCAGACGCAGAGACTTCACTGGTGTAAATGAGAGGTAACTGTTGCAATCCACACAGTAAAAAGTTAGCAAAGAATCGGACCAAGAGGATGGACCTGTTTTCTTTGAAATTACTGTGATCACCCATAATGTTTTTAACTTTTGGAAAGCTTAAATGGTAAAACAAAAAATCTATGAGGACAAAATTATATGTAACAAGCTCTATCTGTAGGGGTCTTTTAGATGTCTCATAGAAAAAGCAGTGTCCTAAAGGTGGGATTGTTAGTGTTTCTAGTGGTTTTGTTTTGTTCATTCGATCTATGTTAAGAATACCACCAAAAGAACTTTGTTTTGGAAACACATAAAAAACAGAGCCAACTTTCCACTTCCAGCATCTTCCATTCAGAAGGAATGTGCAGAAGACCTTGATATGATATGAATTAAAAGGATTCTGTCTTTGCCAGCCCTAAATTCCAGGAAGTGAAACACAGCATCCTCATCTGCTCTTGCAGGGAACATTTGTTTTTACTCTAGCCTAAATACCAGACTGTTTCCTAAATCTCAAGAAGCTGACTGTTCACTTAGATTCCTCAAGCTCTCACAACAGAGCAGCAGGCTCTACGCAGGCATTTCAAGCGCACTTGTATGCCGTCCAAAATCAGCTCCTGCCCCTAGGGATCTAGAGGCGCCTCTGGAAGAAACAGAATGGGATTCCACTGTGCACAGAGCTGGTGGGGCAGGACTGATGGGGGACGCAGGCTGCCCAGAGGCCTCTTGGTGGCAATGCTCAGAGTGATGGGGCAAGAGATCCTTTGCTATCTGAAATCAGGCTAACACACCAGCTCACGACCCTGCAGGGGAATAGATTTCATAAAGTAGATTCAGAGCTTTGTGAAATCCTTCCATGGCCCTGCAAGGGCCACTTTCAGTTGTTGCTTCTTTCCTTCCTCTCTATAGTGCCCCCCACTATTCTATTTTCTGTGCACAAGCAGGGAGCATCCTACCCGTCTGGCATGCATACTCCCCAAAATGTGCAGAAATTCTCTGGCCTGGGTTTCTGAACTGGCAGATATTACTGAGCCAGTTCTCTGCTCCCTGCAGAGCTCCTGGGCTGATGCTCTCTGAGTGCAAAGTGCATCATGCTAGCAACGTCTGACTCTTCAAAGAGGTTGTATGCTGCATCTGGTGGAGACGCTGGATTTGCAGCTATCATGCAGAGGAAGGATACAGATAAAGAGGCTTCTGCAATCACCAGACAGCTATTAAAATTTAGAGGTCCTGACCTTGAGGACAATTGGGTCAATAAAAATCTTAAATTTGTCCAAATGCTTATGTCTGATGTAGAATGGTAAACCACTACGCTGCCTGCTTCCCCCTCCTCTCACCAAATTCTTCCGGTGGTGGCATCCCAGAAGCACAGTACTAGTGCAGCAAAACAAATAGTCAAGCACTCTGAAGCGTGTAGTGTCTCTTTTGGTTTACACTGGTGTAAGATAATAAGAAAAAAACAACATCACAAAAAACCTGTAACATATTAAATATTTTGCAAAACATTTTCTGAAGTTGCTGAGGGGTTTAAGTGGTGATCAACATTACTCAGAGGCAGTATAGTATCTTTTATTCTTGAAGAATAATTAATCAGACACAATAGCATATTTTGACAAGCATTGTTCTTTCTCAAATATGTTTTAAAAAATAAATTATCATTGTATTAACTACATAAGAATAATCAGAGACTCCATAAGCATTTTATCAGAACCCGTACCTCTGGATATCATATGTAAAAAATCTTTCTGCTTGGACATACTACCTGGGGCCAGGGTTAAGATCAGTGTTCCCAAAATTCACTGTAACGTGGTTTAAAAACTTTAACATGCTATGTACATATGTATGTCACTTCATGTCAGAGGTTCTCTTTCAGTATCACTGTGGAAGAAACTCCAGTTCCTTCCATATGTTTCTTCCATATCTTCTTCACTATAGAAGAAAACTGGGTGAGTGTAACTCAGTAGAGTGTCTTCCATCCAAAATTCCTGTAGGGCTAACAGTTGGAAATTAGTGCTTCAAATGGGCTTCTGGCAGCTTCTAAAACAAGTGAAAAAGCTTTAACTAGACAAAAGAGGTCACTACATTTTGCTGAAAATTTTTAACAGACACTTGTGGAAGTTTTTTTCTATTTTATCCAATAAATCTCTCCTTTTTTGACAAAATTAAGAAGACCCAAAATGTAAACAAGAAAAATCTACTTAAAACACTGTCAGGTTCTCATCTTCCACATTTATGAGTTTTCTTTTCCCCTTTTTTCCACAAAAACATAAAGAAAGAAAAAAAAAGAGAATGACAAACATCCCTGCTACATGGCAACACGTCCCCAGCTCAAGGGCTGACCCTGAACACCTGGGTTATCTCAGCTCCATACTCTGGTTGGACTCGTTTACTACTTTGTGTAACGATGCAGTTGCGCTGGCTCGCTTTCAAGCTATTGCAACAGTCACGTCCTGAGACTCTTCCTCTGTCTGTCATCAGACTGAAGCATGTTCCCATTTACTGGGCTGGGGATAGAGAAAAACTGGGTCAAGAAAAAGACAGGTCGATGCTTGCTCCTTTGTGGCAAAACCTCCTCTGAGGCTTTGAACTGTGCTGGTGGCACAGGCAGAACAGTGCTTGCTGCAGTTCTAGACTGTGTCAGGAGATACACACCTGAGAGAGAAGGAGATTGTGATGGGTTTGGTCAATATAGGGATAGAAGACTTCTCTAAACAATTTGAGAACAGAGAGTGGTGAAAACCAGGGACGGGACCAAACAAATGCAAACAGCTCCTTTCCAGCTCTTTCTCCTGACACTATTATCATCTGGTTAGGGCTGATGTGGCAGGGTATGGGTTCAACAGGCAGAGTGACTGTAATCCTGTGTTCCTGTGGTACACCAAAAGACAGGAAAGTTTGAAAAACCCCATAATTTTATGAAAATATTGAGAAGTATATGATATGCTGCCTCAAGAAAGTGAGATATGCAGTATTTTCGGTAAAACAGATAACAAACATGCAAGAAAAACTTAGGGTAATGTGACTATACTCAGGGTGATTTTTAGTTTGACAACTACTTTGAACAGCAAATAACATTTTTGAAGGAGTTTTCATTTCCAATACTCATATCAAAAGGATTTTGAAGGCAAGGGTCACTGATTTTTCTAAAGGGTGTGGTGACGAAGATCAGAAAGTTATATCATGACATTAAATTTGCTCCATTACAAACTTTGATCATTATCAGGTTGTTATGATTATTATTGGAGAAAAACTCTGAAAAAATAAAGTCCCAATAGCGAGTTTTGAAACACTATCTCTAGCATTTCTTTTGAAATGCCTTTGAAATGTTTTTGTCAAATTCTTTGGTCTTACTAGATTATTTTTTTTAATCTTTGAGTTTTATATTTGCACAAGGGTCTTTTTAGAAAAAAAAAATCTGAGTAACACTCAAAGGCGAGAAAAAATATGCCCAGTTTGTTTGGTATGTTATATATTACCTGATACTTTGATAATTACCTATTTTTCATGCATGGGCATAATTTCAAATTGGCACTGTCACCTTAAACTTTGATTTCAAGAACACTGGTTTATTAACATGACCTGACAGATTCCCATAAACCAGCAAAGTTGTGCAATGCTTGGCCTGTGTTTTCACCCACTAGCACAGATCTTTTTTCTCAGATGAGAAGCATTTCTGGAGCAACATAGATAACTTTACAAGATACCTTTTCTAGAGGAAAGATTACCATAATCCATTATTTTCTTCTCTAATCCAGGAACTGTCAAGACTAGCTTGATTTAATGTCTAGAATAAATGAATGGAAAAATATAACATAGGGAAATATAGGAGTAAGCTACATACAGAAGAAATTTACTATTGTATTTTTCTGTGCACTTATATATGCAAGCAGGCTCAGCTGTCATGCAGAGCTGAAGCTGCTCTGGCCCTGGTTTCAGCTGAGATGAAGGAGCTACTGAGCAGTGACTACCACTGGACCACAAGGACCAAGGGACTCCTCACACGAAGTGATGCTGATTCTGCACCAAGGTGTCTCCTGCAAGCAGACATGCTGGGTTTCACAAGAGGAGATTTCAGTTCAGTGAGAAGCTTCTTAAAATGTTAAAGTTGAAAGGAAACCAGAAAAGCAAAAATCCAGGATTTGTGGCCAAGACAAGACACACAGAACAGCTGTACTGAGTTAGACCAGAGGCTCATCTTGTTTCTGACAATAGTGAGTAACTCTGCCAGTAGTAAACACAGAAATAGAGGCAAAGACATAATGTTACTTTCTCAGAGTACCAATCTAGCCTGCAACAATTTGCACCTCAGAAGGAGTTCCTTCATGTTTAATGGTTCCCAAAGTCCTTGACTCTTTGAGTTGCACTTTCTCTGCAATGCTCTGAAATGGTGGCCTGGTTACAGGGGCCTTGCAGCAGCCTGAGATCGGTGAGGGCAGAGTTGTGCTCAGCTTCACCTGGGATGTAAAAGACCTCTCATGCCCCTAGTCATAGAAGATCAGGCTCCATATAATCCTGAAGAGCATTTATTTTGCCAGAAGGTGGGACAGCAAAGACAACTGAGCATCAAAACCCCTGGATCCCATCCCCAGCTTGGGGAACCAGGCTAAGAGTCAATGGCTCCTGTTATGGGGAGGAGACATCTCCCTCACCAGCAACCGCCACTAGATAAGCACTAGTTCTTCCCTTGCTGGTGGATGCAGTAACCAATTTTCCAAAGCTTTTAGATACATAGAAAAGGCAGAGATTTGCCCATGCTGAGAATTAGTGCTGAATTCTGACACTCCACAAAGCACTGCAGTGCAAAAAGGAATAAATCTATTTATTATGATTAAAGGTCCTAAATGAAAGGAAACCATTACTTGCACTGATCGTTCATTAATTGGCTTGTTAGAAGCTCAGTGTTTGCTCAGGATTTCCTAGGTTACTGGGCAGGTCACCAGAAAGATTACACTTTTTTCGAAGCTTGTTTTAATTAGCTGGTAGCTACAGTTTCTCCCCTGCATTGAATTCAAATGTTGGGGGTGGAAACAGAAAAAAGACTGGGACTTGAACCAAGAGTGCAACCTGTTAACTTCACTGAGACCTGGCACACTCCTCTGAGAGCGGCTCCACGTGTTGTTAGTGCATCAGTTTGTGAAGTCTCCCTTCTCACCACACAACCCTTCAGAAGTTGGCTGGAGATGACAGCGTATCAGAAAATACCTTGGCGATGTGCTAAATTGTCCTGTTACACTACCACGAGTAAAGGAACACTGTTGAGCCAGGCAGAGCTGGAAGCTGTGTTTGCAGTGATCTGAACCTCATGTTATTTATATCTGTAAAACGATTAACCCTTGCACTCTTCTTTCAACACAGTGGTTCTATTTTCTTTTTGAAATGATACAGGAAACAAAGTTTGTGGATATTTCTTAAGTAACTCTGTATGTAGCTGCCATAATTTCTCTCAGGCTTTTCTTTCTCTTCAGTGCTTACATCTAACTTGCCTCAAATAATTGTATATAGAAGCTGGTACTGTGCCAGCCTCCTCTTACTTGCATGTTCTTGTTGCCTTTTGGTTACTGAGAGACACAGAACGGAGATTTCCCTGAGGTGGAGGGAAGTATTTCCTTCTGCTAGCTCATGCTCTCAGGGCAAATACCACCCTTGCTTTGTGAGTTTACCTTGTCATCCCTCCATCTCCCCTCCCTCCCTGCTGCTTCCAGGAACAAAAACATTTTCCCTTGGACCAAATTTTCTGCTTTCCATTTTTGTCTTTTTGAATTGTGAGAAGGCAATGCCTGCCTTTTTTTTTTTTTTTTTCTTCCTAGCAATCTGCAGATATGTTTTTCACAACACTTTGGGAGTATGTACCTGGACAGGGATGTTAGTTCACCTTTGTGAGTGTATAACTCACCCTCCACATCTGGGAATGTTATCTGTAATTCAGGGGGAAGAGGCCTGTATTTTGAAACTTAAGGATGATACTTTTGTTTCTACACTCACAGCTCATTAAATTTTAGAAATAAGTTATGCCAACTGTGTCCTGAGTTTCTGTCACATGGCTCCACTAGCATACCTACAAAATCTATTAGAAAAATCCATTGGTTGATGGCACTGATTTAAAAAGTTGCATATTTCCTGCAGAGTGACAAATTCTAGTATTAACCAACGGAAAATGAGGACTCTGTATCAGCACACATGGAGGTGGGAGTGGATTAGAGTCCTTCCAATAATGAAAAATGTATAAAGTTAAGGCTTGATTCAAAGCCTGAATCAGAACCCTTTGAATTTGCTGGATTAATTCCAGAGGCTGCAGGAGGCTTTGGATCATTTCCAGCCTGTAGAAAATAAATAGGTGAAATTTAGTATCCTGAGATACATAGAAGACCACATGAAATGAGCTAATGATTTAATTTTGGACTTAACTCTGTGCATCTTGTCAAGTCTGAGGCATTTTTAGCTTCATAAAAACAGTTGTCACATGCATGGTATGAAGAAAACATGAAGTAGATGTCTTCACTACGCAGCAGGACTTATTACAGAGATCCCAGAGCCACTGCTGACTGCATGTTGTCCCCTCAGCTGCATGGCATTGTGCCCAGGCTAGTAAGTCCCACTGAGCAACAGAGTTCGTTAGCATCGTAGTAGCTTGCCTTTTAGAGCTTCTCATCTCCTCTGCTCTTTGCACCCATCCCCATGTGGAGACTCCACCGGTTTCCATCCTATCCACTCAGCTGCTCACAGCATTGCTCCCCAGTATGTGTCTCACAAAATGTATCAGGTTAGCAAAAAATTCCTCTTTAAAACAATTAAGTTAATCTGGTCCATCTCTGTTCATCATAGAAAGGGAAAGACTTTGTGGGAGTAGTGCCACAAACAGATGCAAGGAGTAGGGACCTGGTGGGAGGGTAAGGACAAACAGCTGCACCAGGACATCTTCCTCCACCCAGCTTCCATCAAAGAATTTACCCCACAGAGTTTTGGCCAGAAGCATTACCATGGTCTGTTGTCTAAAAATGCTTCTACCTTTTTCTCTCTAAACCAGTGCACCAAGTCCTGGATATCTTATTCTGGGCAATGCTTGCAGCCTTCCGTAACCCAGACTCTCAGACACTGACACAAGTGTTTTGCCCTTGAGCAGAGATGCAGCTCAGCTCACTGTCAGGAATCTGGGATTCAGCATGAGGTCAATAAACCGGCATCAAATGCATGCAGAACAAATACAAAGAAAAACAGAATAATCCTTTACTGATTTCTTTTGTCACGCTTCACTTCTTACAGGATAGAAATCAAACGTAGAGGGGAAAGGTATTGCTCCACCTGCTACTGTTTTTAAAGTAGAAGAACTTTCCTACGATCATAAACACACACAAACATGGTAGGAAAACTTTTTCCCCAGACTTCAGTTTCATTGTATTATTCCATCCTGAGACATTTGGTTATGTTTCGATTCAAGAAGAAAGACTATGACTGCAAGATTCTCGCCAGTATTGAGCTTTCTAAATATTAAAAGGCAGCGGTGGCAATTTTGCTGAAAGGAGATGTAGAATGTAACATTTTCGCATAGTGCTTTAAAGCTGCTTTTAGTGTTGAGCAACACAGCACTGTTTTCCAAATTATACTGGGAAGAAGCTATAGCTCTTCAAGAACTCTGGAGGAATGGAAATAACTGTTAGTCATTTTACTGCAAAAAGCAATATTACTCTAATAATAAATCATTTGAAACCTTCACACAGCCCATTATGATAATATTTTAAATCAAACTGTAAGGGAGTTAACCCCATAAATCTGGAAATGGGCTAAAACCTCTGGGAAAAATGGTACTTTCTTAATTGGCCACATACTACACCACTAAAATGAAGAAAGATTTTTTCTTTCCTGGGGAAATATATGTGGGATTTATGCTGTCAAATTTCAGCCTACTGTTTTAAATGACAGCAATACCAATCGAACACATTTAGGGTTGTATTATAGGCATTTTCTGTCATCAGTCAAAATATTTTCCTGAGCAGTTTAACAAAATGTTTCCCAGCTCAGCATAAAGAGGTCCCACTCTTGCCTGCATAGGTCCAAATCAGGAGGAGTCCCATTAGGTTAGCACCACATCACTGTGCACCTAATATATGAAAGGAGAATCAGGTAAAAGAATGAAGGAGGTGTATGTTACCTGACATTTAATATAAACTACTGCAGGAAATTTCTATTCCCCTGAGAGACTTCTTAAACTGAACACCTGTTCACATTCATTTTATTCAGCTGTATTATATGTGGTTGAAAAAAAAGATCTGCGTACGTATATATGTTTTTGGCATTTAATAGTAAAGTTTATTTTCCATTTAAAAAGCTATCATTCCTTCTCACTCATCACGAGAAAGGTTCTCTCACCATTCCAGCCCTGATTTCTGATGTACAGTATGGGTTTCCCAACTTTGTGGTACTGCAGAAGTGCTCCATGAATTAGCAGTGTTTAGGAAGAGGAAGCAAAGAACATCAAGAAATCTTCCCAGTTTGGACCATATACCAACAGACTAAATCTGGGGCCCAGTACAGAAACTTAAAAAGATGACGTGAAACTGAGGTCAACATTAATAAAAATAAATAATGTCATTAACAAAAATGTATTTAACATTTGATGCTGTGTGTGCTACCTCCATCTGGAACTACTCAATATCATGTGCACAGGTCCTTCTAGACAAAACCTCACAGAAGTTAACATGCATATACCTATGTTATATCGTAATAGTACTACCCTCTCTTTTTTTTCTTACACAGCTGTCAAAATAATATAGTAGATGCAAATCGGACCTCTTTGATTTTAGCCCAGTCTTTGCCTGTTTGCCAAGGCTGCCTGAGCAGCATTTCCTGAACAGTTCTCATGCTCATGATGGGGAGAGCAGAAAATCCCATACACTATTCTTTCATCACATACCTGTGTACAGCAACCAAGTGTGAGCCTAGTACAGGCTCGATGGGGATGGAGGAATTGGGAGGAGGAAGGGGATTGATCCCATTTATTCCATGTTTGCTCACCAGTGGGTTTCATTTCTTTCCTAACAAAGGATTAATGTTGAATTACTAGCCCAGACTGCTTATATGTCTGCCTATAATTGCTATTCCTAAGTCAAAGGTATTTCAGATTTCCTGTGTTAGATCCTCTGATTCAAAATAAAGCCCCTTTGAAAGGCTACTGCTGACTTTAAGGAATAATCTTCCCCAGGAAGAACCATAAAAAGTTCACAAGCAGAAATAAAGGTGAAGATATGGAGGGAGGAGGGGGAAAGACTGAAAATTAAGCTTCCTACCCACATTAAAAAAATATGACAACAATCCCACAACTACCTGAAAATCTTCCCATTTCTTACCACACCACCAACCTATGCCCAAGTGAAGGAGAAAAAATCTAGGGAAATGTAGGAAAATCTCATCTATGCCTTTGTATGTCTCTCTGAAAGACAGGAAATTTTCTGAACCGGCAAGGAATGCATCCACAGTTGTTTTTCAAGATTTAGTAGTAAGAAAATACATGAGGGGGCAGACAAACCTGTATGCAAAAAGCACCTGTTGAAGAAGTCTGCTGCAACCTTCAAAGCTGTAACCTACAGAGGTGCAGAACATGCCCAAGACAGTCTAATGCCAGACTGAAAGAGATTTTAATGCTACAAGTCATACTTGTAGTCATACTTATGCTACAAGACCTGGAGAGGAAGATACTGGCTGATGCCATTTGACATATGGGATGTGGAAATGAGAAACTGTCCAACCATATTTTAGAGCTATATCCATGGAGAAGGAACCTAGAGCAGCCAGCTCTGACCATTTACGTGCAGGTACCCAGACTGAGTTGTTTGCTTCTGTATTCATGGAGAGAAAGAGATGTCTCCAGAGAGCGATTCAGGAAAACACTTAATTACATACTTAACCTTTGAAGTGTGCTTCAGCCATATTGAATTCTCTGTTTAAAAGCCTGGGTACATTTCCAGTGTATAGACATAATGATGAGAGATGAATCAATGGACACAAAATACCAAGAGCATCCATATACTGTTTCCTCTGTTATTAACTATTTGCAAGATTTCTCTTTTGAGCACATGCCTGCAATGCCTTTAGCTAATCTGGCCAACTTCAGAAGTGGAAGCAGGATCAGATCTGTAAAGTAGTCACCAAATAAGAAAGTCTCCTGATTTAAAGACTTGTTGGACTTGTTTCCCAAGGGGAAATCCCTGTACACCGATGAGTGAGATGAACAATGGCACTGTCAACTCTTCTTGTAAATCCACCACAATACCTCTAAAATGGTTCACTTGAAACAGCATAAACGAGATGGCTTTTTGTGCTCCAAGCAAGAGAAGTGTCTGCTTATAGTGAAATGTGTATGTGTGTGTGTCAGATGCTCTTTTGAGTATTTCAGGCTGAAACCCTCTATGCAGTATAATGTTTAAGCTTCCCAAAGAATTTGAACACACTGCTGAGAATTCTAGGCACCCTAAAAAAAAAATAGTCCCTTGACAATGTTGTATGCTTAATTTCCGAACCAAAAAATATTAATAAATTATGTATGCAAATGCCAAGGCATACTTCAAAAATTTTATAATCACTACTTAGAGAAGAGGGTGGGAAGTTGTGCTGGTTTTGACGGTTCTCACATTTCTGCAGTCTGAGTAAATGTGAAACAACAAGAAGCTCTGACACTCAGTAAAATATATAGCATAGCCAATTCCAGTACTTTCCTCTTCTTCCAGCCAGTGAGGGTTCATTTTGCCTTGCTTCAGGCACCCAGTCTAAGAATTTATTTAAGCAGCTCAGATACAGTCCACAGAGGAAAATAAGTGTGCTGAAGTAACCTGAGCCTGTATTTTTTACTTATTATTTTAGTTTTTCTTGGGTTGTCATGATTGTAGTAAAATGGTTTTCAAATGTGTGCTTTAATTATTCCTATTTGGTATTAACAGAAAATAGTCGGTATAAATGTTTCAGCTTGAAAAAATAAACAAACAAAAAATAACCCAAAATAAAACTTGATAACAATGATATTTCCACCCAAGTTGTCTTACAATCTAAAACTGTATTTGTTTCCTTTTTTTTGGAATAAGTAGGCACTTGTTATAGTGCGTCTGTCTTCAGAGCAGAGACTGCAAGTTTTCACACAGAATACCAGAAATATGTTTACCTTTCCAAGTTTGGCTTTTGTAGTGTTTCTGGATCTAAAAGCCAATATTGTGAGGGCCACAAAATGACAACAAACCTACAGTGCACAATAATTCGAGGTAAAAAATTGCATCACAGAGCATTTCATAAGGCACATTCATTTATGAAAATAATGTATGTTTTTTGAGGAATAATGTGTGACAGAATGCATAGAAGAGTATCATAGGAACAGCTGTCTTGTGTTATACCACAATCCATTTTTTATACGTTTAAAGTTCTTACGTCAGTCAACATTACCTTAGGAATTGACCCTGCAGTCAGTGAAATCAAAGAGTACTTTCTCACCAATTTCAGAAGACCATTCTCTAAAGGAGCAGGCATTTATCTAAGTGAGACACTTTCTTCTTCCAAATCTTTTAAGACATCTATAGAAAGACATGGAAGACTAGAATGGCAATCTGTTGAACACAAAAATAGAGATGGCTCAAGGGCATAGATAAATACACCAGCACTCGTTCCTATTGGGATGATCTTGAGTGGTGAGCAATACAGACAACAGCATTTCCAAAATTTGGTCTTTGTCAAGCAATCTGTACTTGCTGGTCCATTGTATTCATCCTCCTCACTCAACATAAGAACAAGGAATGTCAATAACTATTCTCTAAGAAACAGATGAGAGAAAGCTCCAACTAACAATACTTTCTGCTATTGTAAGAAACTGTGATAAACTTAAATAAATAAAATAAAATAAAATAAAATAAAATAAAATAAAATAACTAAAGCAGGTAAAGACAGTGCTAGCTTTCTATTAGCTTGTTGGCAGAGAACTATTCTGAAACAAGATGCAAAGGTGTCATAAGGGTTTGCTCTGCATTGTGAAAGCAACAAAACAGTTTAGTTCCCTGAGGCTTAACATTGGCCTAATAAAACCTTAGAAAAATAAAACCAATGGAAAGTCATCATTGCTGACCAAAGTGCTGCGTTTACTTTTGGGTTGCCCACATTTAGGACCTGCTGATGACACGCTGCAATGGCTCTCTCTATAAAAGCAACAGCTCCTTTTCCTGCAGGTATCTAAGAGCAATACAAACACCAGTCTCTTCAGATCTGCATTTGAATATAAGCCTTCAGAGAGAATCCACTTCATTTAGACAGCAAATTGGCACCTCCTTTCATTTTATAACCTACATATCTGGAAAATTATTTTGCCTTAATATTGCTGAGATGCATTAATGCATTATGAGCCATTCAAATAAACAATTGCATTTATTTCCATCCATAGCATTTCAGGTCTATTTTTTTAATTCAAAATCTACTAGTTTTACTCAGAACACTGATAATAAATTTAGCATGAGATCAGTGACTATACATACATGGTGGATATTTTCCAAATACCACAATAACAAAAGTACAATAGGGTCCTAAAAAAGGCAGCATTTTTAGATTATTAAGTACCAGAAAGTATTGAAAAATTTAAATGAGGGAAAGCAGCTAATTACTCCGGCATGGATAATTAAAGCATAATTATACAAATATTTTTTGGTTTAGATGGATGGAAAACCTAATTAGGTCCTAAATGTGAAGCCATCACCTACCCCATCTTCTTATCTGTACTACAAATCTTTTATTAAAAACAACACAAAGTACATTTTAAACTTAGCCTGGGTATATTTTCCCACATAAATACCTCTCAGAGTTGTCATTTATTGGCTGAACAACATATAGTTCTGGAATTTCCTGAGTGTTCTGATAAGGTGCCAAGTGTATATATATATATGCAGGAGTTGCACATCTTTTATTCAGGTTTTAACAAATTTCTGTTAACAAAGTCGAACATTCTAGAAAACATATACCATGAAGAGTTAGAGGGTCACCTAACTGGATAGGCTTGGCTTTCATCCTGGCCCATACTTACTGTCAGAACTGCTCCAGCCCTACTCTGACTTTGACTTTAAGACTTGGCAGCTCTCTAACTGGGAGATCTCCCAGGTTTTTCCGTAAGGACCAGTTTGACCCTTGCTGTCATTTGCTCCTGAATTTCTGTCTCACTTCTCTTCTAGCTGGATACAAACCCAGCAAGCTATACCTGCAAACCAGTAAAGCCTTCCCAGTGCTTTCCCAGGAGAGTGGGAAATGGCTAACAGCATGAAGTGGTCCAGGCAAATATCACTACCCTGCTTCACTTTCTAAAACAATTTAAGCAACACTTTCATGCTGGTTTCTGCTCCAGCTACTCAGTGTGTGTGAGCAAACTCCCATTTACACACACATCCTGCTTTACGTGTGCAAACGTATGCCTACTTAGACACTTCAGGATTTGTTTGTGGGTCCACCTGTATCTGCACATATCTGAGCCAGGTACATGGTTCAAAATGCTTGGACTTTTCTGCTAAGAATGAGCATGGGTCACCTTTGACAGAAAAAAAAAAAAATCCACTTTCTCTGAGTGGTCTAAGTGGCTGGAATAGGCTGATACAGCAAGTATTACCCTAGTCACTGTAACATCTCTTTCATGGTACTGCAGAACAGTTCAAAGACATTTATTGATTAGCATTAATGTAATTTAAGTGGAGAATTCTGCTCTTCGAAGATGAAAATGTGTTTGTTAATGCACTGCTCCAGAGGAACCAGCAAATTGCACAAAGAGCCAAAGGCTGTTAGGACGACACAAGTGTACCCTGTTAGGACTGTAAAGGGTTATCTTTGAGCCATTCCCATTCTCATTTACAGTCATTGCCCCTAGCAAGAATTCATGTTGTGCCCTTTTCTCCTCTGGCTACAATAAGAGTGAAGTTTTCAAATCCCCGTTGCCTCTTTGATTTGATGGTCATTCCTGTTCCCCTTTTTATACAGGCTGGCAGCTTGAACAGTAAAATCGCCCATGAAACAAAATACTCCTTTTTGTAGGGGAAGCTTTACTTCTTTATTTTCTCTTTTCAGCTTTCACCTTTTGCTTTCATCATACCTTCCAAAGAGAGCCCAGGGGGGGAAACCACCATCCAGCTCCCCTGAACTAATCCCAGACGTCAATCCTCTCTTCTGCTGCAGTCGTTCCCACTCTCCATTAGGTGGCATTAGTTCAAATTCCCCCTTGGAGCAAATTGTTCCAAGGCCTGTTCTCCCGACCAAAATCCTTCCTGGAGATGGCTGGACATGTCTTCTTTCATGCCTTGTCTCAGGCCTGGATGTCACCCATCTCCAGAGCTGTTAATTCTGTAGTCTTCCCAGCATCCCCTGCCAACACACTCCTTTTGCAGATATATACTACTTTTGTGTGTAAATATTTTAAAATACAAAATTTCCTGTGAATTTCTATAGCTCCCTTCAGTGTGTAGAAAGAACTGTACATGCACTTATGTGTTTAATAGAAAGCATGTGTATAAAACCAACAAATGAACTACAAAACAGTGTACAATATTATTCTGCTTGCTTTCAGAGGGTAAAGATGTTAAGTGAAAGGGAAGCAAGTGTTTCCCTATCTCATTCCTAAATGACCCCCAAAACACAAAAAGGGAAAAACACAAAGCCATCAAAACAAGTTGTTTCTGTTGTTAGTTGTGTGAAAGACAGTGTTATATAGTAGAAAGACCAGGGTATAATACACCTTGCTTTCTCATGAAAAAAAAAAGAAAGAAAAAGCTGCAAAATACAACCTAGGATATTCACAAGCTGCCCGAAATAAAGCTGAAATGGGAAGGCCAGGGTGAAGATACAGAAAGGGACATGGTAGCTGAGGACTGTGGCGTGCTGTAGAGTCTGGGGCAGCTGGAGCTGACAGTTCTAAATTACAGCAAAACAGAAATAGCTTTCAAACATTTGTATCTCTTGTTTACTTTTTACATAAAAATTACTCTTTAATTTCAAACGTCAAATTTCTTCAAATGCCCTTGAGCTTGCCTCAGGGGGGGAAACACTAACATAAGGAAAATAACTGTAGATCTCTTCCCCTTCCTCTTAGAGTTATGGGAAGAACTAAACAAGACTAACAAGGGGAAAACAGTTATGAAAACAACAGATCTGTGCTGTCCTTTGCTCTAAACATGCACTATGTTTACTCTCTCCTCTTCCTGCAGTTTTATGCAAGATTTTTCTTTGTAGGCCAGAAGCCCCTAGTTCTTAAGGACAAAGGACCCCCAGTGTATGTCAGCTTTATGGCTTCAGGAATGGTACGTTCCTGCTGACAAAATGGACAACACATCATTTTCTCTTGCCTCAAGCATGGTAGAATTCTTCCTCTAAAAAAAAAAAAAAAAAATCCAAAATGAAAAAAAAACTCTTTCAAAGGCCGCATTTACAGTGAAGGGCTTTTAAACCATCTCAACTTTGACCTGGCAACTATGTGCAGTTTCTACCAGTAGCTGATACTGTAAATGTCATTTTCTAAAGTGATTAAATTTATAAGAGCGATCTGCCTGTTCCTGCCTATATCTGTTTATCAGGCTTGTCCCACCCACTCAGCTCCCCTGTAATTTTGGGATTTATTAGCCAATGTCAATTAGAAAGGAGTAGAAGTCTTAAAGATATACTAATGATCTCTCCTCCCATATAGGTGCAGGGCTGTAAACAGGATGATCTGATCACATCCTCTGGTTTTGTGTACTTCTCAAGAAATGGGATGAAGGCAAGGGCAGAAGTTTCCACAGAAAAGAAACAAGTGCAAAGGATGGGACAGCCCAGAGAACAAGAGGTAGGGAATGACAGGAGGCAAAGGCCATCTTTTCCAGCAACAACAAGAGCTTCTTTCATGAGACTCCAGAATAAACAAGGCTGATATCATCCTGGCAGCCTGTGCTTCTCAGGATTCACTTTCACTTAGTTTCACAGGGTTTCCCTCAAGGCAAAAAGTAGCACCATCCCCTTTGATTTTCTGATGGGCACAAGGGCCAGTGCCCTCAGGAGGGTGCGCTCCAGCCCTGCTGCTCCAATCTCAGCAGAGCATGGGACTCATGCTCTCCTACCCCATGGAGACATGCATCTGATTCCTATACTGGTAGAACAGTCAATAAAGAAGCCCTCCAAGTACCAAGGTGACAGTCTCTCGGTCTTGTTCCCAAATACTTCCAAAAGCATCGAGTCCTGAATCAAGCTGTTGGAAGGACTCAGTGCCTGGTTTGTAAACGGTCTTCAACTAACTGTTTTTGGTTGGTTGGTTGGTTTGGTTTGGTGTTTTTTTTTTTTTATTCTCTTGCTAACGTACAATGGCATCTATACTGTAAGGTCTGAGTTGTTCCTCTAAAATAAATTTCTAGCTTAGACTCATTCTGAAAGTTACTTCTGAAGATAAAAAGACTAATTGTATCACAAAGTAGGAGATTGCCTCGAGAGGCAACCCATTGTTGAGGCAGTCTAGTGTAGATGGATGTGCATTTGGAAGCCATTGAGTTTGCCTAAGAAGGAAAAAAAAAAAAAAAAACACTTTCTGTGCATGCAATCACTTACATTTAATAGCAGTTAGGGGAGAGAAAAGAACTTTTACAACTTTACTGCAATTTGACAACTTTTGCTGAAAGCCCAGTGGACTCAAAGCCACAATCTATTAAACTGTACATTGCTTAAGCCCACTTAGTCTTGCATTAATTACAAAAGACAAATCAGATTTTTAAATTTTTTTTGTATCAAGAGAAAACAGGCAATACCGAAAAAATGCCCCAGACCCTAACCCTCTGTCTTGTGATCTTTTCTTACTGGCAGCAACATTTTGATATGATTCTTTTAAAACTCATACCTTTTGCCTGTGACAAATTGACAAGTCCTGCTAAATCACACACACAAAAAAAAAAAAAAAAAAAAAAAAAGGAGCTCCTGATGGTTGTTCATGAAGTTGTTAAAATCCATCTTTCATTTGACTGAATAAAAAAAACATACGATCTCAAAACAAAAAAACGAGAGCAGGTGAAAATTATGACAGCAACACGACATTTGATGCTGTTGGCATCAAGTAGCAATTTTTTCTGTTACTATCCCAGCTCCCCCTCAGAGGAATTCCAATTTTTACACAAGCAAGATGGACTCACCAACACAGTTCTTCTGTGTTCAGCAGAGTCACCCACATGTCTAAAGACTTTGTAGTGTCTTTACTATTACAAGCTTCATAAAAGTCGGCATAGGATCCCTGACTATCCACTCCAGAACATGGATTCAAAGCCATGACTGGCCTTTCAGGGGAACTGAAACAAAAAGCAACACATCCCTCCTTTACAGTATCTAAATTGGTGGTGTCTACCTCAATTTCTGCAGCAACTCTGAGAATATGAAGCTATGACTGCTCTGACAACTGTTCTAGAAGAATGGGATATTGATGGCAGGTTAGTTAAAATCTAAGCACACTAGAGAAAAAGTAGAATACCAAATTTTTGTTCGAGTGAATTTGACACGTCTTATGCCAAGTATGCATCTTGGCTCAATGCTAATTGCATCTTCTACCTGTATGGTTGATCCCATTTTGGCCTAAACTTTGTGTCATTTTGAGAAGACTGGGAGAAGTCATAGCATAAAAATAGCTTGAATTTTCTCTATCATTGTATACCTCTGCAGAAGAAAAGGGAAAGATCTGCAGTCACTTCCATGCATTTGTGCTCATGGTTGAAGAATTTCTGATCCCAAGCAAAGTTCTGCGTGCAGCAGCACATAGTTCTGAACTAAAGCTCATCTGCTATTACGAGAATTATATTATCTAGAATAAGACTATATGACTATGTCATGCAAAGTACTTCTCAGATACTTTGGATTTTGACCTCTGAAATTGTGTTCTATGTGTCAACTATAGCCACGCATGTATTATGGCCTGTCAGCTTGGGAAGGTAAAATTGAAAAGCAACAGGATTGTCTGGGTCAATCTTAACGTTAGGTCTCCAGTGCTTTTCTTCTTTGGCTGGCCTTCAGTCTGCCGGGGGGTTTCATGCTCCTCAGCCTGTTAAAGCCCTTTGGCAGCCGCACAGTTGACCCCTGTTGAGTGACAATTAAAAAACAGAGCGACAATTCTTAGGAATAACAGACAGCTTTGCTAGTGTGTTAAGCGAGTTTTACCAGAGCCTGTAGCCCTCTCCTGCGAGCCTGGCAGGCAGTCTCCCTTGCTCCTCTCCCCAGACAGCCCGGCGGCGGCGGGGGATGCTCCTGAGGCCGTGAGCGGGACCCGGCTCCCCCGGGGGACTCCGCGGC
>NW_008629736.1:0-41900 GCF_000691845.1 Merops nubicus
GTCCCCAGGTGCAGGGCGGGGGTCGGGGGTCGGCAGGGCCGCAGTCCCCAGGTGCTGTGCGGGGGGCGGGGTGGGCTCTAGGCCTGGCGGTGGCTCCTGTGTTCAGAGTACTGCTGCTGCTTGTCAGAGGTGTTAAAAACAGAGAGACAAAGCGGTTAAAGAGCAGTCAGGTGCTCCTCTCCTCCCTCTTCCATGTCTTCTGGGAAAGCAGAAGGACTGTCTTGGTGTTACTGCTGGTGGAATGGGTCTGAGTTACAGTTTTGCATTTGTTAACCTTCAAGTCTGAAGAGATGAGGAATAAACTCTTCTATCGAGAAATAGTCTCCAAAATGAGTAGGAAAGAGAATTTCCTTGCCCGTTTGTTGTTCAGATGGTGGAATTCAAGACCTTGTCATAGAAAGGAAGATGATGAAATGTGAAGTTGAGCTGAGCAGCACACTGCTGTTATATTGTGGTAGCATCTGGGAACACCAGTGGTTCCAGAAGGTGACTTAGGGTATTGTTCAGCTGATGGAGGCCACGGAGAGCTGCCCTGAAGTGCCTCCAGGGCTGAACAGAAGTGTGGCTTTTGGACAATATCTGGTCGTGGTTTAAAGGCATGCAGTGATATGCTGTTCACCCTTCAGTCGCAGCGGCTGGCCTTGTGCACAGGGACAATTTCTACATTCTTGAATTTTGATTAAAATGGGATGTGGGTCCTGAGGGAGCTGTGAGGGGGGATCTGTTACCTGAAGTGGAGGGAGGAGCTGAGAGTTAGCAGAAGCCAAAACCGAGTGGTGTGCCAGGAGGGAGTGTAAGCTGAGAAGCAGTTTGGCAGTCTAAGGCTGGGAAGCTCTGGCAGTAAAGATGAGCAGCAGATGAGAAATCCTGAGTCACTTTTTGGGTGCTTTCAGTTGGCAAAGTATTTAACTCTCATTTTTGTAATGCCACTGAGAAGATCCAAAGATGGTCTTTCTTTTGCTAAGTGTTATCATTCCCAGCAGACATGATTTAACCTCTCTTGTGCTATTCCATTCTAAGTGTTAAACAGGAGCTGGAACACGTAACTTGTGAGGAGTAGTTATTTCCTTTAAATGCTAAGACTTTAGCTGTATTTGTGATGAAATTGCCTTGCTTTTAAGGTGCTTTTCTGACTTGGGGAAAGATGAGTCTGTTATGGACTACTAGGTGTAAGTTGCACACTGGGATCTGTAGATTTATCTCCTTCTCCTGTTTGTACAACAGCAAGAGCAGTGGATCTGCAGCTCTGCTGGCACTCTCCTGGACATGCCTGCTGGTACGCACAGTCTTTCCAACACCTGACAAGAGACAGGGAGAAACATGGAAAAAACTGGTAGGTTCTTTTTGGTTTGCAGAATTCGGAGATGAGGACTTAAGTGTTTCTGATGTCTTTTAAATTGCTGAAACATTGCAAGTAACTCTGAGCATAACTGGTAGTGTCAGGTTAAAATCCAGGTGTATGTGACAATCTTTTTTGCTTTCTGGTGTATTTTGATCTGTTCCTCTGGAGAAAGCAGGAGGGTGTAGAGTGTGGGAGGGGGGCAGTCCTGCGCAGTGTTGCTCTGCATACCATGGTGTGTACCAGTGCCTCTGGGCTCGATGTGCTGGTGGTGCCTCCAAGGTGCAGCCTGCAGCATGGCATGAATTCCTCATGCCTCCCTCGAGGCAGCTGCTTGTGATACTCTGTCATACACTGTCAAGTAGCTTTTTGGTTTATTTTCACCTACTTTAACAACCTGAGCCTGTGACTGTGCTCACGGCACCTTTTAATACGGCTGGTATGCATGTTAGGAGGTGTAATCTGATATAAATTGCTGTTTTCAAAGTCAGGATTTCTTAAATTGTGATGCGTGGTTCTGCAAAGTGGTGCTTCTGAGGGGAAAGCAGTGGCAGCGTGTTGGATGAACTTACACGACCTAAGGACCTTTTCCTGAGCAGATTCAGTTAATCACTGGCATTTGACATGTCTTGTTTGATATGAGCTCACTGAGAAGCAGATGCATGAAGGTTTTCTCAACTGCTTGCCTTGGCAGGTGGAGGTTCAGTGTCTGCTCCTTTTGGAAGTCCTGGGAGGTTCTCATAAGCAGGCGGTGGATGGGGCGGTGAAGAAGTTGAACAGGCTGTGGAAAGAGGTGATGCCTGCCTTACATGACCATATTCAGCAACTGTTCCAGGTGCTGTTGTGTTCATGTGCCTTGCTCTTTCTCTCCTCAGAACCCAGACCTGGTCGATCAATACCTGTCTGTCATTCTCAGCCTTGAACCAAACCAGAGTTATGCTGCAATGCTGGGACTTGTGGTGCAGTTTTGCACAGCCCAGAAAGAGATCGACATTGTTAAACGATACAAGGTAAACCTGTTGTACTGCTTGTTTTGGGTGCTACGTAGTGTCACTTCTCCTCCCGGAGAAGGGGACTGAACAGATGACTCAGCGGCCTTGGTGCTTTGCATCTGCCCCTGGTTTCCTTATCTCTCAGTTCAGTAGTCGTGCACTGGTGACTAAAACAGCTGGCATGTGTTTATGGAGGAGGTGCCAGATCTGTGGCTTTTTTCTGTGGCCTGTGCATTTATGTAGATGCCAGCACTGCAGCTTTCTGCCTTCTCCCCTGTTGTGGGCATGGAAGGCAGCGTTCGGCTCAGTGCGGTTTGAGTGTTGGCCTGAAGGGTGGAGCAGAGAGGGGGGCTGCCTCAGGTGGGGGTGGGAGCAAAGCTGCTGCTCAGTGGACAGGGCTGCCTTCCAGAGGACAGGGAGGTGGGGGTGTCAAGCCAGGCTCCCTGGTGGTGTGCAGGGAGCTGTGTGCAGGTTGTGATGTGGCTGTAACTTGGCGTTTCTGCTTGTTCAGAGTGCTCTTCTGGATTTCTACCTGAAGACCATCCTTATGAGCAAGACGAAGCCTCAGAAGCACGTGCTGGTGAGCTGCTGTTGCAGAGCTGCCCATGCCTTTGCCCAGCCACAGGGTGCTGCTGTGCTGAGCGGGTTGTTCCCTTTGCAGGAGAGCTGCTCCCCGCTCCTGCGCTACGTCTCGCACGCCGAGTTCAAGGACCTGGTTCTGCCAACGCTGCAGAAGTCCCTGCTCAGGAGCCCCGAGAACGTCATCGAAAGTGAGTCTGTCGTCTCTGCATTGCTCTCTCAAAGAGCACGAGGAGTTGTTCCTTGGGGCTCTGGAGCTGCTGGGGGAGTGAGTCTCTCTGGACTATTCTTTTGGTCCTGCGAGCGCAGGCGGCAGGATCGTCTGGCATATAAGGGCTAGACGTGGAGAAGCAGCATTTGTGGTGCAGTCCCGAGTGCCTGGGTATGTGATAGCTGCTGTTTGCCCTGAGGACAGAATTTTACAGCTGAGTGCTAAGAATAATCCTGAATTAATCTGTTCACTGGGCATCAGTTTCAGTGTTTGTTTTTTTCTTCCTACTCCTTGACCCTGTCTACTCTTGATGTGAACTGTGGGGAAGGCTGTATTAAAATGCTAAAAGCTGTTGCTTAACAAAATGTGATATGCCATTATCTCTTCTGTCTTCAGCAATCTCTTGCTTGCTCGTATCTGTGAACCTGGATCTCAGCCAGTATGCTCTAGACATTGTGAAAGGACTGGCCAGTAAGTACTCTAACTTCTGGAGGGAATGATGAATCCAGAATAAAGCTTTCTTCAGCTTTTTGGCTGTACAACTATAACAACTTGATTAGTGCTGAAGAGGTTGTTTTATGTGGGAGGGAGGATGATGCTGTAACTTGCAACTGAAGTAGTTCACGTGATGGTTCCAGAAGCTGAGTTGAGCCATATGTAAAGATAAGTCCTTGTCTTGCTGATTTTAGGCAGTTTGTTGTAAGGAGCTCTTAGCTTGTGCATTATTTTCTAGGTCATCTGAAATCCAACAGTGTGCAGCTGATGGATGAAGCAGTTGTGGCACTAAAGAATTTGGCTCGTCAGTGTAGCGATCCCTCGGCCGTGGAGTCGCTGGGCAGACACCTTTTTGCCATCTTAGGGGGTGAGTAAATTGTAGGATAAACTTTTACTAAGATTTGCCAACTTCAAGGAGTTTTGTATCTTGTATTTTCTGTTGTCCTTAGGAGTGACTCAGCCTGGATCTGGGCTAACGGGGCAAGCGTTTGTATTTTAGAGAAGATTCCTGACGTGGCACGTGGCTGTTGTCTGTCTGTCAGTCAGCCTTCACTCATTTGTTTCTTGTTGCCAGGTTCAGAAGGGAAGCTGACAGTTGTCGCTCAGAAGATGAGTGTCCTTTCAGGTGAGGATCTTAGAAGAAATCTGCTTCTCTGGTGGAAGAAACTCAGCAGAGGGCTGAATAAAAGGGGTCTGTACTTAAGTCTTTAGGACTTCCTGCCTGTCATTCCAAATTGGCTGTAGATGATATCACTGAGGGTGCTGGGTACCACGTGCCAGTTCTTGACTTTCTGTTCAAAGGAAATAATTGGCTGGTAGGCAAAAAGTGTTTTATGCAAGGAAGAAGATGACTGTATCCTGAGTGAAAATGAAGACAGAGGTCCTGCAGTGTTGTTACGTGGTGGATGTGACATCCAGACGTAGTGATAAGGAAAAGAGATGGCTGTGCAAGGATTGAGATGTGAAGAGTCATTCTTGATTGTTTTTAGACTTCGCAGCAAGCGCTGGTGGTTTGGGAACTCATGAGAGAATTCTGTCCTTTCAGGGATCGGCAGCCTTAGTCACCATGTGGTCTCTGGATCCTCTAGCCAAGCTGTGACTGGGACTGTGGCTGAGCTTTTCATCCCGTTCCTGCAACAAGAAGGTGAGGCCTCTTGCCTTTGTTCTGGGTTTGCTAAGTAAGCTGCTGTCCTCGTGAGCAGGATTTTCATATGGCCTGGATCTGGGATAAATCCAAATTCTCTCCTGTTGTGTTGCCAAAATCCACTGCCCTGTTTTTATGAGCAACCTCATGGAGACAGTGCTGTGTCCGTTAGAAGCAGATGCCTTCTTGTCCTGCTTCCTCCTGATGTTGTTAACCTGCTGTGCTTTGTGTTCCTGCTGCTGTGCTGACGTGAGCTCTGTTGCCTCCTAGTCCACGAGGGCACTCTGGTCCACGCCGTCTCTGTCCTGGCTCTGTGGTGTGGGCGGTTCACCATGGAGGTTCCTAAGAAGCTGGTAGAATGGCTAAAGAAAGCCTTCAGCCTTAAAACCTCCACCTCAGCCGTGAGACATGCCTACCTGCAGTGCATGCTAGCCTCCTTCAAAGGTAAAACTGTGCAGCTCTTGGTAACTCTTCACTCTGTGGCTAAAGAGTCATCAACTTTTGTACTTCCTGATATAAGTAGATAGCTGTCTGGACTGAGGAAGGTTTTGTAAGGCACTGTCTGTTCACTGATCTCCTTCCTGTTTCTCCTTAAACTCTCTTTTGTCTTCAAGTTTATGAAGATGGTTTATCTCCTTGTGTAACTAGTATCTGCACCAATCATGCTGTCTTTCATACTTAATATATAATGGCAGTAGTGATTGGCAAATACTCTGGGAGATTCAGAGTCTTCCCAGTGTGCCTGTGGTTCCTTTCATTGTCTCATGACAACAAGAACTGTTGATACTGTTGCAGTGTGAAGTGCAAGGGACCCTGTTGTTTTCTAATTTGGCTGTTTCTGTCTCCTCAGGTGACACTCTGTTGCAGGGAATGGACTTGCTGCCAATGCTAATCCAGACAGTAGAAAAAGCAGCATCTCAAAGTACTCAGGTTCCCATGGTAACTGAAGGAGTTGCCGCAGCTTTGTTGATCTGCAGGATGTCTGTAATTGAGGGACAGACTGGTAAGGTCACAGAACATCTAGTAGAATCCAATATAAACAGGTTCTGAGGGTTAATACTTTTTCTTGACAGTCTGCATGAGGTATTATTCCTTAATCTGGGTATTGTCCTGCATGGAGAATCCCTGTCTCTTTGTGAACCAGGGAAATATTTATTCCCATCTCTTTTGGTGATGTCAGTGAAGAATTCTTGCTTTTCTGTGGCTTTGCAGATTCCAGCTTCCGTTCATGTAGGGCTGTATTCCTCTTTATGCTGGCAGGAGATGTTCACCCAAACCTTACATGCTAGGACTTCAGTGAGGCATTGAAAGTGTTACTTCCTTGTTATTTGGGTAGCATTTTTATAAACCATCTTTGAAAAGCATGAGGGCTGGAACTCTGTCTTCCATCAGAGGATATTACAACAACTGTCTGAGTTCGTATGTCTGCCGGGATATAAAATCCAGATGTGTTCTCTCTGTCAAAAGCAAGACATCACTTTCCTCATTTCCTTCATTTTTAGGAAGACTTGCTCTATGAAAGGGTAAAGTGAAAGAGACTTTACATTTCACAAGTGTAAGTCAGAGTAATATATTTTTTTCAGCAGGTATTTTTTGGGCATGCTTATAGTTCTGAATGAGAGAGATGAGAGGCCTTGTAATTGGCAACAAATAAAGCTAGAAGTAACTTGAGTGGCTTCAGGAGACAGAGTTCTACTGTATTTTATGTATGATGGTGAGTTCTGACTTATTTTGAAACATCCTGGGTAGCCCTCTATTCTTTTCCCATCAGACTCTAAGCTGAGTGGTTTCTGGCAGCTGATTCTGGATGAGAAAAAACAAATTTTCACATCTGAGAAGTTCTTGCAGTCTGCATCGGAGGAAGGTAAATTGTCAGTTATTGAGTGTCCATTTGCTGTTTATCTCTATCACTTAGTACTTACAAGAGCTAGTGTTGCTGTTAGCCTTGTTCTGTGACCCTGGGAGGATCCAGTTTCAGATTAAAATGCACAGTACATTCTCTTCAGAAGTACCTCTAGACTAGTTGTAGTCTAGGCTTTACAATGAATTAATTTTTCTTTATGAACTTTTTATCAAACATTTATAATGTCAACTTTGTATATTTTGTATAAGTACTTCCAATACAAAATGCATCCTTGTGGTGTCCCAGTTTGTAAGTAAAGGGTTGCAGCCAATCTGAAGGATGTGGAGAAGCCTAAAATTAAGAATAAAGGGGAAAAGTAAAGAAAGGCTGGAGAAGAAGACATGTAGGTGAAAAACTTAAGATGTGTGAGGGAAGACTAATAACAGATAGGAAATCAATTGGGTGATAAATTAGTGTCTCTATGCTCTGTTTTCTTCTCTTGTGTTTAAAGATTAATTGGGAAAAAAAAATAATTAGTGGATGTGCCCAAGAGCATATGCCCAAACACTACTGACTGTTTTAAATGGAAATTTTCGAAAATATGTTTGTGAATTGTTTCTCTGAAATGAATTCATTTATCTTTTGTACAAAGCTTTGAAGAGGTAGAGTTTTCTAAATGGGAAATAACACCATTTCTCCTTTTTTTTCCCTGCAATCCCTGTTTTCTGAAGGCAATGTGTGTATCCATCCATTTTCCCTCCCAGGTCTGCAAATATCCTGAAACAGCATGATGTGGAAAATTTTATATTGTTCCCTTAAGATGTATAGATACAAAAACTAACACTGCGAGTAAATTTGTCATGATTTGTTACTGGTTATTTAGGCAAAACCATCCAGCTTGACAAGCTTAACATCCCCAGACTGTCTAATGCCTTGAATGCTGAAAGTCCCCTGCACCATGCTTAATGCAGGTTATAACCTACCACGTGTTTCAGGGCTTTCTGCTCCTGGTATTATGATAAGGTTGAACACTAATAGACAAAACAAAAGGCCTAGTGACAGTTGGAGCTCAGAAGATGATATGAGGCAAAATAGCAAGGCCACTATTCAACAGCATTACACACTTGTTTGTGAGTTCAGTACATGTTTGATAGTAACTGAAGACATTGCAGCGGTATTGATGCAGGAAGTGTGGTGTTAAGTGTTTGGTTTGCTCTGTTGACTTAGACAAAAAAACAGGTCACACAGAGTGGTCAGGAGAATTCTGCTGATACCCAGCTAACAGCATTTCTATGAAATCATGGTTCCATTTCCAGCCTTGGCAGAGCTGAGTTAGATTTTTCTCTAGCTCCACTGAGAAGATTACACAGAGCCTCAGTTTGTTTTGATGTGTCATACTTGCTGTTTGTTTTCAGGTAAAAAAAAAAAAAAAAAAAATAAAGAAATCAGTTTCCTTATGAAGTCTGAGGCTATTTGGGATCTCTGTCTCTTGCCACAGGCCTGTGCACAGTGCTGCAGCTGACAGAACGCCTCCTGCTGGACCACGCGCAGCGGCTGCCCGACGGCAGAGTTCAGTACGTAGTGTGCCCCTGCTGCCGCCGGCCCGCGGCCAGTCCCGGGTGGAGTGGGGGGCCTGGCATGTCACACAGAATGTTGAACCCTTTGCAGAGCTGCCTCCGTTGCTGAGCCTGCTTATTTCTCCTTCTCAGGCAGTACCACCGTGCCCTTGTTGCAGTGCTGCTGAGTCGGACCTGGCATGTTCGAAGACAGGCACATCAAACAGTTAAGAAGCTCTTGTCCTCTCTGGGAGGGTACAAACTGGCCTATGGGCTCTTGGAGGAGCTGAAAATGGTTCTCAGCTCTCATAAGGTGAGTAGTCCAGAAGTCTGGACTCTGCTTAGGCAGATGTTTATGTGCTGCTGATCACCTCCCTGCCTGAGTTGTGCTGATATACAGTGTGATATGAAGATGATTCTGTTCCAGATTATCTAGAATGCCACTTGTTCCTAGATTGCTGCATTTTACTCTATCACTGTCTGTGGTATGCCTAGTCTTCCCTGTATATACAAAAAACACAGTATTCACAATTATCTGGTAGGGTGCTGCAGTTTTCCATGTCCTTTTATTAATTCAATCCAAAATTAATCCCTGCTGGAAGACCAAGTGCTTTGTTCCTTTCTTGGTGTCCTAGTTATTTGGCCCTGGCTTATGGCCCACACTGCCTATTTAAAACTATTATAAAAAATAAAAAGAAAATAGGAAACAATGAGTGCCATGTTACTGGGCATGCTGCTAAAGCAGCACCATGTCAGGTTGGCTGGGCCTTTGTAAATGGTCTTTGTGTGTCACAGATACAGCCTGAATACAATAATTTTTAAAAGATCCTTGGTAAAATTAGACTGCAGAAGTTGGGCATACTGTTCCCAGCCAGCTGGTTCGATCTTTTCCAAAGTCCTCTTTGCCAAAAATAATCAGTTTTAGGTTTATTTTACCCCAACTGGCCAAATCTGGTGTAGTCCTCCATTCTTAGTCTTTCTGCCACTGTCATCTCTGTGCTTCCCTGGTAGCCTTTACCCCTTCTTCCCTCTGAAAACTTCAGGCTGTTGGTACTGACAAAGGGAGCTGATTGTTGGTGTTCAGTATGGTGTTACTGTGGGGAAGCGTGCTCAGGTGGGCTTGGTGTGATGTGTTAATGACAGCCTGTCCACTCAGGTTCTGCCTCCTGAGGTGCTGGTGACGGAGTCAGGAGAGCTGTCGGAGCTGGGGAGGGCGTACGTTCCTCCCCGAGTGCTGCACGAGGCACTCTGTGTCATCTCCAGCGTGGCAGGGCTGGACGAGGATTCCTCAGGGCCAGAGAAGCTGGCACTGGAGATGCTGCTGGTGAGCCATCATCCATCTGTAGGTGAGTGAAGGGGGAAGGCCACTCTCGTGGCCAGTGTGTGTGGGTTTTATCTTTCCTTTTTGTTTCACTGTATGAGTAGTCTGCTTCATATTTACTGTGCTTATTTATTCCTCCTGCTAGTGGCAGTGCAGCCGGGTCTTTGGGCAGCCCTGCTCATCAAGATGAAGATAGATCCCAAAGACTTCATTACCAAACACCTGAATGACATACTGCCCAGGGTCACTGCCTACACTCTGGAGAACCAGGTGATAAGTTTCTGCTTTCTTTCTGTTAGCTCCAGGAGGTACTTTGGAACAGGAGAATTTTCTGGAGGAGTTAAGTACAGGCTGCTCTGTGAGGAAGGAGGTTTGTCTAAAAGGTGGGGAAAGGGCAGATTCAAAGAGAATGTCTCTGGTGAAAAGAAGCTGGGCTTTGAGGGAAACAATGTGTATCAGCAACCAAGTAGAATTTTAGAGAAGCCTGAAGTACCTACTGAGCAAGGTTTTAGGAACATAACACGGGCTGCCTCAACAGGGCATACCTTCCAGAGACAATTTCAAGGAGCACTGATAACACATTTTTCCTTTGTTTTCTTGATAGTCATCTATGAATGCAGTGGGATCTCTCTCTCTGCTTTCACCTGGTAGAGTGCTCCCACAGCTCATCAGCACTATCTCAGCATCAATGGAGAATCCAGCTTTGTGCCAGGTTACTCGGGAGGAATTTGCCATCATGAAGACACCAGAGGGGGAGTTGTATGACAAATCTATAATCCAGAGGTGAGACTTGGTGATTTCTTTTCTCTGGGTACCTGGGATTGATTACTGCTGGCATTTAGCCAGTGGGTTTGTCAGATGCTCTTTTTGGCTAGGAGTTCCTCAATCTGTGTGCCTGGACCTTAGTCCAGAGCAGCACTGATTCTTTTCTCTACTTTTCCTTCTCAGTGCTCAACAGGATAGTATGAAAAAGGCTAACATGAAGAGGGAGAACAAAGCTTATTCCTTCAAGGAACAAATCATTGAGCTGGAGCTGAAGGAGGTGAGTTGATGGGAACAGGAAGGCCAGTAGTGAAGGTTCTGACACCAGGCTCTTGTCTGCAAAAGCTTCATGGCTTCTGATATAGGAAAGAGTCTCTGAACTTCACTGAATACCTAGATGTTGTCTTCTTTGTGGTATTCTCCTTGTTTGTGAGTGCAATTGCTAGTTGGTAATACCTGTTTTTTCTCTTCATCTCTTGTTTGATGTATCTCGTGGAACATTTTCATTAAGGGTTGTTAACAGGTGCTTCCACCTTGTTGACAGCCAGCAGTTCTGTGCAGTCTCGCCAGAGCAATGGGTGTAGAGAGGGGGCAGAATTTGGTGAAAGGAAGGGGACGTACCAGGTGAAGTGGAGCATTCTTCTATTAAAGGCTGGCTTCCATTTGCTCAGGGGAGGATGACATACATGCCCACCCACTGTAGAAAGAGCTAGACCTCTCTTCCTAATGATAGAAAATAATTTGTGACCGGTTTATACATGGGAGAAACTGGTGTTGTGCTGCTAATGGAACACTAAAGTGTTGCTAACCTGCTGATTTCCATTTCATGTTTTCACTTAAGAGTGATGTGCTTGGATGGATATTTGGATACTGTATTAAAAGTGGATTGCAAAATAAAACTCGTGTGTCCCAGCTTCCTTCTCTACCTAACTGAGGGGATGCTGGGAACAGCTCTTGGTTAATAATGTCCATGGCTCTCTGCTGCAGGAGATAAAGAAGAAGAAAGGCATAAAGGATGAGGTGCAGCTGACCAGCAAGCAGAAGGAGCTGATGCATGCACAGCTGGAAAGGGAGTCCCAGATAAGAAAACGGCTGAGGGAGGTAGGTCTTGGTGGTCTTCTCCACCAACTCTCCAGTTACCACAACCCAGATAATTTTGATAAAAGGAAAACAGAGTAGCATAGAGAATGTTTGGCAATAACCCATTTGTTTCTGTCATTAGAAATTAGATTTAACAGCTTGGGTTTTTTTCCCCAGTGGAGCTTTTAGGGTAACCTTTTGAATTGTTTCTCTTACAGCTTGATAATGAGCTGGAGACAGCCCTAGGACTCCTGGATGCTGTTATAAGGAGAAAACCTCCTGGTCTAACTCAGTACATCCCTGGTCTCATCAGCTCCTTCTTGCCACTTTTTCGATCGCCTTTGGCTGCTCCGAGGATTAAGGAACCTTTTCTTTCCTTAGCTTCCTGTGTCATGCCTGCTCGACTGAAAACTTTTGGTTAGTATTTGCTGTTGCTGTTTAGAATCACAGAATTGTTTAGGTTGGAAAAGACCTTTAAGATCTTTGTGTCCAACCATTAATTTAAGGGCAGATATGGGTGTAGCTTGGACGTGTAACTGTTGTGAAGAAAGCTGTCCTGTAAAAGCTGGGGCTGTGCTTCCCTCTCTGTGCCTCTTTTGCATCCTGGGCTGTTGCCCAGAGCTTTGTTATAATTCTTGGCTCTGTGTTCCTGGGGAATTTTTCTCTCAAGAAATGTTTGGCTGTGGTTCTCTCATGGAGTCTTTATTCTTTCATACCAGGTACTTTAGTGAGCCACGTGACCTTGCGCCTGATGAAACCAGAATGTGAATTAGATGAATCCTGGTGTCAGGAAGAGCTGCCTACTGCTCTGAACAGGGTTGTTAACTTGCTGCATGCCCACACCATTCCTAGCCGAACAGGCAAGGGAGAAGCAGGTAAAAATATTGTAGATATTGTAGGTCACTCTGACCCTCCACATGTCCCCTGAGAACTCTATGAGCTGGTTTAGGTTTGATGGTTTGTATAATGTTGTATATGTGAGACTTCATTTTATGTTTTTAAAATCAGGTGAGTCTTCTTAGATATGAAAAGCCATGATGTGTTTTTTTTTTTCCAGTGGTAGTAGTAGAAAACGATGTTACAAGTACAGTAACTGTAGAAATGAAATAACAGTATTTTGTCCTAAAATGGTTCTTACAGAAATAGTAGTGAAATTAAGGCTCATCTTTGTCAAGGACAGTTCCTACCTCTCAAGACCACTTAACGTAAGTGATTCAGTGAGACTAAGTAGAAAGACAAAATAATTGCTTGTTATCTGTGATCTCAGCAGTGAAGTGCCCGTGGCCTCTGCTTGTTTGCTGTGTGGTACTGCAGTTCATGAATATTTTATTCTGGCACAGCTGTAGAAGCAGCAGCTCTTTCCTGCTCTGTAACATGAAGGCAGACACCAGTGTTTTTACAGTGCAAGAATATGGTCTGGATTAAAATGATCCTTTTCCCTTTGAATTTGTTTATTTTTCTCCACTGGGTTAGTTTTAATCTAGATCACTTTCAGAATCTGCTTCCTGATGGAGTGTGCAAATTTTGTACCACTACACTGGAGACAGTGTGGAAGTGGGAGGGTAGGTCCTCTTCTTTTGATGCCTTAGGTCTGGTGTACTGTCGTGATGGAGATGGCTCATCCAGGCTGTGGAGTTCTTCATCTGGCTCAGTCAAAAGCTGCTGTGGGCCATGGCTTACTATTTTCTAAAGGAAATGTAGGATCCCATTTGGTCTGTTGGCCCTGCAGTTGAGTTCTCCTCTGGTTGTTGTGGCAGTCAGATCCACAGTCGGGTGAGTGAGGCACACGTAACCCTCCCAGCTGAGTGGCAGCAGCTGGCTGTGTTGAGCAGCACTTCAGTGCTGAACATCCCGGTGAGAATTCAGTGTCTCCACTGTGTCATTTATTTCCAGAGTAAGTGCAAGTTCAGTAAAATTTTGAATCAATTTCTAGGCTTATTTCCAGAAAGTGGTGGAAGCATTTTCAACTCTCATCCTTCAAGATCTCCTGCAGTGCTTAATTAAATGAATATCTGTCGGGTTTGGTGTTTTATTTTGGTTTTTTTTTTGTTTTTTTTTTTTTTTTCATTTCTGCATATGGAAGGAAATGGATTCCTTAGCACTTTGTTGGGCACGTCCTGTTATATTCCTGAATTATTCTTCCTCATTTTCAGAGTTCTTTGGAGTGTAGTCTTGCAGTAATGTTTGGTAGACTTTAGTTTCTTAGGTTATCATGAGACCTAATAGACATCATACCTCATTATAATGTGAATAATAAAATTTATCATTCATTGCTGAAATGCCATGACACGTTTTATAATCTTTTTCCTAGTGGTCAATACCAGCTGCTGTGTTAATAGAACATTTATCTTCTCAGATAAAGCTTTCTTCCTCCTGCTGCATGTAGAGGGACAGTTGTTTAAGCCTAAAAATATCTGGCGAATAATGGGAAAAAAAAGCATAAAAGCAAACAGATACTGAGCAAACAGAGAGAAGAATCCCACATCAGAATCAGAGGAAGTTTTACCTAATCTATTCATGTTAAATAGTCAGGAGCTCACAGTGTGTTTGGTATTTCATTTCTCCCTGGAACTACTTTTGCAGTATCCATGCCCTACATAAGCTGACTAATACTGCAGTAGTGTATCTGCAGTGCTCTTCATCTGCATCTTAGAAGTTTAAAATCTGGCATTCGCTGACAGCACAGATAGGATATAGAAAGCAAATGTTTTCCCAGGATGTTCTGGTGCTTGAGGTTTAGCTGGACTAACTGGAGGGACTGGAAGAAGCATTTGTTATGTCCCATAGCCATGCCTCTGCAAGAAGGAGGGATCAAAATCTTTTACAGTGGGAATCCCAAAGCTTTAATTTTTTTCAAGGAGGGTGGGGAGTTGAGACTTGCATCAGAATTAGAGGAACCTCATTCTCAAGAATCCAGCTGAAGACTGGAATGACATGTTAGCTGGGTTGGTAGGAGGTGTTTAAAGGGAATGTAGGTGGCAAGTGGGCCCCTGCTTTGGGACAAATGAATTTCAAATATGAATTAGTTAAATTGTGTCAGATCCCTGTGTGGAACCTCCTGCTCAGAACTAAAATTGATGGTAATTTTGGTTTTAGTTCATTTTAATTCACAGAGTGCACACAGAAACCTAATGCACTCGAAAGAATAGATTTAATATCAGCTTTGGTTGTGTAATGGATTTGATTTTGTGTCCCATCCTCCCCTGCCTGCAAGTATTTCCAGGATAGGCAAAACCCTGGTTTTGCCTGTCTGTCTACTTCAATTTAAACACTTTAATGTGTTTCGATCTCATTTACACTGTGTGTTTTTGCACTGTTGGAAGTGTTGTAAGTAATTTGGAATCCTAATGTGACTTGAATTAAAGCCAGCTCATTGGTGTAGCAAGCAACATCACCACTAGGTAGAATCATAGAAACATTTAGACTGGAAAAGACCCTTAGATCATGAGGCCCAGCCATTAGCCTGACACTGAAATGCCAGATGTCATTGCTGGAGCTGTACTGTTGCTGCCATTAAGTGGCAGGGACTAAACAGGGGGCTGGCTGCCTGTGCTGCTTTGACCAGGCTGAGGATGGTCTGTGTGGGGTAAGTCCAGGTACCTGTGAGACAGCATTCTTCAGGCAGATCTTTCTGGGGTCCCAGTTTATTTCCATGAAAGGCTGAAGCTGGCCATATGCATTATGAGCTACCAAGGTGTACACTGTGTGCACCACTCAATGTTATAAAACAAACTTTTGTCATAAACCAAAGATGTAAGAGGATCAGCTATGCTCACAGGATTATTTCTTCTTTTTGCAGGTGCTGCCCCATTATCAGCTCCAGCATTTTCCTTGGTCTTTCCTCTCCTAAAGACTGTTATGACT
Organism: Merops nubicus; assembly: GCF_000691845.1. Lineage (NCBI taxonomy): Eukaryota > Metazoa > Chordata > Aves > Coraciiformes > Meropidae > Merops > Merops nubicus. Next base: position 15,187 of record NW_008629736.1, read on the forward strand.
GAGACACCTCATGACAGTGAAGACAAGGAGGAATTTCTGGTGAAGATTCTGCAGATCCTTACAGTCCATGCTCAGCTGAGATCATCAGCAAGTGGTCAGACTTTGCTGGTGGATGAGGTCAGTGAGAGCTGTGGGGATCAGATGATCTCCTTCAATAGTTGTTCAGATGAGGTGGGGGATAAGAAAGCTAATGTGTAAGCTGGACAAAGCAGATTAATTCTGCAAGTTAAAGTTAATAATGTGAGATTGTTTTCTGTCACAGGTTTTAATTACATGTCCAGCCCTAGGTTTTGATTGTGGATTTTATAAGGAGTGTTGTACACAGGCAAGGTGCTTTGGAGTCACAAGACATAAAAATTTTTCTCCTCTTGCCTTTTCTTCCCCAAACCCTTCAGAATGGGCCAGAGTTGCTGCCCCGAAGGGACATACTGATTCTGCTGACCTGGGTGATAGGAACGGGTTCTCCACGGTTACAGGTGAGTCCTTGGCTTCATGACCACAGTCAGGATTCTGCTTAAGTTTTGTCAGAATTTAACTGAGGGAAATGCACCTCCCTGACCTAAGTCTCTGAGGCTGGTCGTTGATACTTTAGCAATTTTCTTCTGTGTTTATGGTATTCTTTTTGGGAAGAAGGTCTCATGCATTTTAGTGCACGAAACATATTCTTTAGTTTTCCACTGGTGACATTTTATTCCTGTTCCAAGGCCTCATTCTGGCAGAGGAGTTTACTGGTTGCTCCCCTGAGTAAGCAACAGTAAACTTTGTTCTAAGGGATGACATGGCAGAAAGGTCAAAAATAACAAAAAGGCAAAGGGTTGGACTGAACTCATCAGTTCTTGTCTCCTTCATGAGCCCCCGTCGCTGTTCTTTGAGAATTTCTTGTCTTGTGGTAGCACTCGGCCCCAGCCCTGCACTTGCTTTGACCAGATGGCCAGCAGCAGAGGGCAGTGGTGGAGTCTCTGATATCTCCTCATGGCATTTTAGGTTTTGGCTTCCGATGCACTGACTACCCTGTGCACGAGCAGCAGTGGGGAGGATGGCTGTGCCTATGCAGAACAGGAGGAGATCGATGTGCTGCTTCAGGCCCTGCAATCTCCATGCATGAATGTTCGAGATGCAGCTCTCAGGGTATGTGGAGGGGGAGTCATTGAGGGTCACACTGAATGCCTTAATCTTTTGGGAGGTGGATCTTCTCCAACAGTGGTGAAGGTTCAGCTGTGATGCTAGTCATTGGATAGTGTGTCTGCAGGAGGAGGCAGTAGCGACTGAGCAGTAATGCTCTTTGTGCTAGATAAATCTTTTAAAGAGGAGTACTATCCACAATTTTGTTTTGTTAGTATGGATGTAATTATGACAACTTGACACCTTGTGCTTACAATTACATAGAGCTTAAAGAGAGAAGCTGTCAAAAAATTCTTATGTCTGTATTTGGCCCAGTGTTTTTGGAAAGCTTTAGGCTTAGTCACTTCTGAGAGCATAATAAAGAAAGGAAACAAACAAGTACATTTGATCTTCTTTGCCATGAAACACATTTCAGCTGAGCTGGCTTCTCTGTGCTTAGAAGCAGAAAACACTGTAGTCACCAGAGCACAACCTAGTGCCTAGCTGGCTCTCTGCAGCCTGCCTGTGGAGCGCTGTGTGGAATTTGGGTTTCACCATCTCACCTGGTAGCAACAGGAGGTCCTTCATCTGCATGGGCAGCATGCTGCACAAGCTAACATCAGTTTTGGCACTTCCCAGCCACTGAGAGCTTGGCTTGGCAAAGGTTTTTGGTATTTTAAAGTATCTGTTTCTAAGATCAGATCCTTGCACTGATTCTCCTGTAAACTGATTTAGGGACTGATGGAGCTACAAATGGTTCTGCCAACCCCAGACAGTGATGAAAAGAATGGACTGAATCTGTTACGTCGCCTTTGGGTAGTGAAGTTCGATGTGGCAGATGAGATTCAGAAGCTGGCAGAGAGGTAAGAGATTTTCCTGGCTAATTGGGTTGTGAGGGGACATCTCTTCTGCTCACCTCTTGGAGCTCCACGAGCAGGGACTTTGTGTCCTGTAGATGGACAGCAGCTTTAGGTCATCCTGAGATTTCCACATAGTAGTGTCTTTGCTGAAAGGGTGTCCTGTCCCATCTTTGTGTGTGCTGCAGGCTGTGGGAGTCCATGGGTCTGGAGCTGCAGCCTGACCTCTGTTCTCTGCTGATCAAAGATGTCATCTACCATGAAGAGGCAGTGCGACAAGCAGGTGCAGAAGCTCTTTCCAGAGCTGTAGCTCAGTATCGAAACCAAGCAGCAGAGGTCATGAATAAACTGACAGAGATTTACCAGGAGAAGCTCTATGTAAGTACTCTTGTCCAAAGGGTTTGACAGACACAAGCCTGTGCTATTGTTATATCTTCTGTTAATCGCTTTTGCTTCAGTGTGTCATGAGGATACATGTGAAGCCCACTGTTGCTGTGTGTTTGCTTATCACAGACTTCAATGTCTTGGTCGTTAAGTTACCAGACAGTAATGGCACCATTGCACAGGTGGAAGAGAGCCTTCAGGTGGTACAGGAAGGCTGTGGCAGAGAAGGGTCACTCTAGGTCTTTCTGGGCCCAAGCTGGCTCTGCTTGTTTTTTACCATGCTTTTCTACTAGTTGTGTTGTACCTCTGTGCAGTATCATAAAATGGCATTTCAGGTGTGGCTGACTATTCTCTCTGTGTGTGTCCTTGGAAGAGGCATTCTGATGAGTTTTTTTCTCCTTCCAGAGGCCACCTCCAGTTTTGGATGCTTTGGGACGAGTGATATCTGAATCACCACCTGACCAGTGGGAAGCAAGGTACAGTCATCTTCAGATCGATCTCATTGCTTCCTGTGCATCCAAATGAGGTGCAGGCAGTGGAGAAATAAGGAAATGTTGAAAGAATAAAATCTAGGCAGTTGTATTCACTTGCTGGTTTCATTGGTCGTTCTGGTAGGGTATATTTGTGCCCCTCAAGCAGGCTGGGCAGGCCAAACTGAAGTGGTCTCAGTTCCATCAAAATATTGGATGTTATCTTCTCTATGGTCCTGATAAGAACAGAGTCCTTCCCTCTCAGACTATCTGATTTTTGTCTTATCTTACTTTATTCCCACCTCTGTACAAGCAATTGATTGCTTCAAGAGCAGCAGGGTGAGCCTTAATGAACTGGACAATGTCCAGTTAGGGTAATTGTCTACTTGTGTGCCCTATACAGGTTTAATTGGGGATCATCTTGTTCGCTACCTGCCGTAAGCTAATCTGTTCTCTAGTGCTGATGTACCTTGTTGTAAAGCTGCTGTATTTCAGCAGTAGGTGAAGTGATCCCAACGTCTGCCTGTGTTGGCCCAAGTGTCTGTAACACTTAATCAGGATAAAAGTCATTACATGGCTGAGGGATTGTTGTCCTTTAGGGAACCTGCAGCATGGGGTTGTGTAATGAAATGCATGAAGGCTGGACACTCTGAAGCTCTTTGGTTCCATAGTGGTTTTCTCTCTCAATTTCTGTAATGTCCTGCTAATAGCAAATGTAATAGACCTCAGGCAAATTCTGTCAGTAGTAAGCTAGCTCACAAGCTCCCTGTCTTTACAGGTGTGGCATAGCTTTGGCCCTCAACAAGCTCTCACAGCATCTGGACAGTTCTCAGGTGAAGCCCCTCTTTCAGTTTTTCGTGCCGGATGCCCTGAATGATCGTAGTCCTGAAGTCAGGAAGTGCATGTTGGATGCAGCTCTTTCAACACTCAACACTCATGGCAAAGTAAGTCCGAATGCTTTTCTCTAGCAGTGAAAAAAGTGGGATGAAAATATAGGTACTGTGTTGGAGCCCATAGATTTTTTTTTTTTTCTTAGAGATTGCTGTTACTTGTAATAGCTAAAAACTTCCATGTAGTAGGAAGTTTTGTGCTTTCAGTTGTTCTTTTAGGTATTAGTGTTGACCAAGAGTGTAGTTTTTCCCCTGTCATAGCAATAAAAAAGAAATAGTGCTGAATTAACTGGCGTAAAAATGATGTAAAAGCAGAGTAATAGAAGCTAAACCAGACCACGGGCCTTTTAATACTGGGAAGGTAAGATTCAGGCCTCATGCAAAGCAAAATATGAAAGCTTGCTGATCCGTGTCTTAATTAAAATAAAACTGAAGTCACTCAGACTCGAGGACCATCCTCCTCCTCACTGCTATCCCTTCTCCAGCAGTGTTAGATGGGGAGCTGTGCAGGGTGGAAATGGCTCAGCTTCCGTTTTCCTCGTATGTGCACGTCACCTTTTCTGCATTCCTGTTAAGCTTAAGACAGTTGGAGTATTTTCATATTATTCATTCTTTCCTTCTGTCTCTTAGAAAAGCCGTGTGAAGTTTCTTTCCACTCTCCCTTTGCAAATGGAGCAAGCAGAAGAGCAGGCAGTGGTTCAGGCTGCCTGTCCTGCCTCATGGCTTGCATTGCTTCTGACAGAACATAATGCTGGCATGTTTGAGGGAATCTAATTTTTAAGAGCTGACCTCTCTCTAGCGGGAAATATTTGTTGCCTGTTGGGATGGTACAAAGTTTTATGTGTTGTGACATATTAAATGAACTGTAAATACAGTACAATTGTTCAGTTTGTTGGCTCAGAGAAGAACAAACAAGTCCACTGAGCATAGCAAATCTCATTCTGAGTGGACTCTAGTGGCAAGTTTTGTGGTTTTGTTTTTCAGGACAATGTTAACTCTCTCTTGCCAGTGTTTGAAGAATTCCTGAAAAATGCTCCTAATGATGCCAGTTATGATGCTGTCAGACAAAGTGTGGTCATTCTCATGGGTTCACTGGCAAAACACCTGGACAAGAGTGACCCTAAAGTGAAACCAATTGTTGGCAAACTGATAGCAGCCTTGTCCACACCATCTCAGCAGGTAGGTGCCTTTTTGGAGGAGTCCTTGGGTTCCATGCAGAGGCAGGTTAACACTATGATGCTTTTAGGCAGGTCAGAGAGATCTAAAATGGCTCCGATGACAGAAAGCTGTCATTGTGGGTGCAGCATAGGGGGCAATTAGGTTGGTTATGAGTACTTTGGGATCTGATAGCTGGTGGATCGTTTTACAGGTTCAAGAGTCCGTGGCAAGCTGTTTACCACCTCTGGTGCCTGCGATCAAGGAGGATGCAGGAGGGATGATACAGAAGCTCATGCAGCTGCTGTTGGAGTCGGACAAGTACGCTGAGCGCAAGGGCGCAGCCTACGGGCTGGCAGGCCTGGTGAAGGGCCTTGGCATCCTCTCCCTCAAGCAGCAGGAGATGATGACCACCCTCACGGATGCTATCCAGGACAAAAAGAACTTCCGCCGCCGTGAGGGTAAGGGACAAAAGCTTTTCCCTCCAAATAGCATTTCTCTTGTACTTACGAACATTGTGGTCAGAGCAAATGATACCTGAGCCCCTGTGCTTGGTTTTTCTGTGTTTATTGTACTGAAGTTTGCAGAGAAAGAAATGGGAAGTGACTGTCATGAGGCCACTGGCTGTGTAGAGTGTCCTAACATTGCTCTCTTTGCACTGTGGTGGAAGAAGGGTTTCTGGTCGTAGACAATACATGTCTGTTTTCAGAGGCTCCTGCTCCCTGTGAGACAGAACGTGTTTGGCTCCAGCAGGTCAGGGGGCTCTCACAGTTTACTTGTTCCTTTGCTGCTGGACGTTTCCTGTCCTTACTTCTGCTCACCTGGGACTCAGGGGACTGTTACATGTTTTTAATGCTACTGGGCTTCTTGAGCTTTCTGACACCAGAAATCCCCACCAGTGCACTAGCCATAAGCTCAAGGAGGCAAGAGTCTTTCAGCTGTGAGATTTGAGTGCTTGTGGAGGAATTCTACAGACATTTGGCAAATTTTATTTTCTCTTTCAATCCCCTTTAAACAAAGTTGTGTTTTCTTCTGACTGTCTTTTTTGTTTCTTTAGGGGCTCTGTTTGCCTTTGAGATGCTCTGCAGCATGCTTGGAAAGCTTTTTGAGCCCTACGTGGTTCATGTGCTCCCTCACTTGCTGCTTTGTTTTGGAGATGGGAATCAGTATGTGCGAGAGGTAAGATGCCTTAAATTTCTGACAACATGAAGTGTTGAGAGAAAATGAAATTCCATTTCTGAAATGGGATGGATACGAATGTAGTTAGTAACTAGGCAAACTGAGAAGGTGACCTGTCCCTTGAGATGCCACTAATAACAATTGGATCTTCTTAATAACTGAAAGCATCTTATTTTATTGGCCATTAATTGGGAGCTACTTGGCTAGCTGCATCATTGTACTTAGACACCATTTTACATGAAGGCTTTGTTCCCATTGAGTCTCTGAGGAAGGAAGAAACACTTGTTATGACACAGCTTGTAAATGTTCTCTTCTCCTTGGAGGCTGCAGATGACTGTGCCAAAGCCGTGATGAGCAACTTGAGTACTCATGGAGTGAAGCTGGTTTTGCCATCACTTCTTGCAGCACTAGAAGAGGAATCTTGGAGAACTAAAGCTGGTAGGGACCAATATCTGACTGATGTGATTGAGAGTAGCCCACAGTTCCTTTCACTGTCATTCCCCTTGTTTGCTCCTTCATCCCTATAGATGGCTGTGATAGTTTGTTTCATAAGGGACTGCAGAGCTTACAGCTTTTGAGATACAGATGAATTCGCTGACACATTTGAGCAACTATTTTTTCCCCAGCAGATTCAAGGGACACTTTTTGTGTCCCTGTCTCTCTAAAAGTACTCCAGAAGCTGGAAGTTTCATCCTCCGCTTCTTTTCCCTGGTACAAAAAAAACTCAACCGACCAAAAAGAAACCCCAAAACACCAAACCTAAAAAAACTCAAACAAACAAAACCCTAACCCCACAAACCAACAAGCGTCTTTATGTGGCACGGAGTGTTTTCATGCTTTTCAGCCATTCTGTATGTTCCCTGACTTGAGTTTGAGGTAAATGTGACCATATTTTCTTACCTCTTCTTAATGCTGTGTATTGTTTTGTGTTTTGTCTTTTTGTTTTCTTTCTTTTTGTGTCCCTCACACACAGGATCAGTGGAACTGCTGGGGGCTATGGCATATTGTGCTCCTAAACAGCTCTCTTCTTGCTTACCTAATATTGTGCCAAAACTCACAGAAGTGCTCACAGATTCTCACGTGAAGGTGCAGAATGCAGGTCAGCAAGCTCTCAGGCAGATTGGCTCTGTCATCAGGAATCCAGAGATCCTGGGTAAGAACTGTCTGCATCTCTAATGTCCTGCTGTGACTGTGGTTTGTAATAGCAAGGTTTATATTCACAGTCTTTAGGATTGAATCCAAACTTCTATAGAACTTAAACTACTTGTAGAAAAGTTTAACATGAAAGCCGCTGTCTCTGCTTCGAGGCTTTTTGGATGCTCCTATCCATTTTGTCAGCTTTTGTTAACAGGGTTTCCTCTGTCCCTGTGCTGGCTGTTGCTTTGGAAGGATCTAAACCATCCCATGAGAGAACACCAGCTCACCCTGACATGCATTTTTGGTTTATGTGCAAATAAAGTTTTTTCTCTCTTTTTAAAAAAATGTTAAGCAATTGCTCCAGTTCTGTTGGATGCTCTCACTGACCCCTCCAGGAAGACCCAGAAGTGTCTGCAGACTCTCCTGGATACCAAATTTGTCCATTTCATTGATGCTCCATCCTTAGCACTGATCATGCCAATTGTTCAGAGAGCTTTTCAAGATCGTTCCACAGACACCAGGAAGATGGCTGCCCAGATCATTGGGAACATGTACTCCCTGACTGATCAGAAGGTTTGGTGCTAAAAACACTCTCTAACTCTATGCTGTGTTTATTGTGTGGGCGGTAACACAGCAAGCACTAGAGAGAATTTATTTGGTTTGGGGATTTTGCTGTTGTGGTAGACAATATTAGAATCCATGTAGCTTCTTTAACTGAATATACATATTGAACAGATATTGGCTATAAAGACAGTGACAATTGTCAGGTGCTTAAGACTCTCAGCTTTGTACTTTGGTCATCTAGTTATTACCAGATTTATCCCTGCAAAAGGTCTTGTAATTTTTTGCTGTATAAGAAATGCCTTGACAAACAAACAAGCAAAACCAGTACCAGTAAAACACAGATCAGCTGCTTGCAAATGGATCCAGGGTCTGTTTGAACCTCACAGCAGGCTAAAGATCTGTGTTTAATTTTTGTGCTAATAATCTCTACCTTTAAACCTCGTGTAAATGTTAAGGGTTTTGGATTTTCCTTAGATACAAAGTGCTGGGTTGTGAGGAAGCACCAAAAAGTTTTTGAGTGATCTGCATGAAACTACTGTTGTTTCTTGGACCTGCAGAACAATTCAGTGTGCTTGTTTGCAGGGTTATGAAAACAACTGATAGAACTCTCAGGATGTTAAGGGTGATTTGTGATAATCATGGGCTGAATGCCCTTTATATGCATGTGACTTAACTTTCTTTCTTGTCTTGAATCTAGTTCTTACTCTCTGGGCTCTCTGTTTCAGGATCTGGCTCCTTACCTACCCAGTGTGACTCCTGGGCTGAAGGCATCTCTCTTGGATCCTGTACCTGAGGCAAGACTTTTGTACCAATACTGTTTGGCTTTCAGAGTGTTAGTTTAGACATTGTCCCAGTCTTCTGTAGACCTGTGATCAGTCTCACACAGCTGTCTTAGTAACTTTGGCTGGATATTTTGCAGAGCTCTGTTTCTTTTGTCTGTTAGGTGCGTACAGTGTCGGCAAAGGCGCTGGGAGCCATGGTGAAGGGCATGGGAGAATCATGCTTTGAGGATTTGTTGCCATGGCTGATGGACACATTGACGTATGAGCAGAGCTCAGTGGATCGATCTGGTGCTGCTCAAGGTGGGCACAGTGCTGTCTGAATAAAGAGCTTGGACTTTGTTATATTAAATCAGATTAGCTGCTTGTGGATTTTGTGTGTATCAGCTCTGTTCCCTGCTTTTTTTCCTGCCCAGGTCTGGCTGAAGTTATGGCTGGCTTGGGGGTAGAAAAGCTCGAGAAACTTATGCCAGAGATTGTAGCTACTGCCAGCAAAGTGGATATTGCTCCACACGTACGAGATGGTTATATCATGATGTTCAACTACCTGCCAATTACCTTTGGAGACAAGTTCACTCCCTATGTTGGTCCCATCATTCCTTGTATCCTTAAGGTATGTAGCAGAGGCCTGAATTGTTTTATTTATTGGAGGCTAAAAAGAAGCCTTTAGAGTATTTTAAATATAATTTCCAGTAACATGCAGAGACTTGTCCAGCATTGCTGGACTATTAAAAAAATAATTAAATTATAATTTTTTTATTCTTCCAGTTTATTTGCTTCCTGTCTTTTGTTTGTAGTCAGTAGTAATTTTTTGAAATCACCTTCATGGATTCACAACTCTATAGTTCATTTACTTTTTACGGCTAAGGGAGAAAACATAATGTTATTTTCTCCTGTTGGTTTTGTCTGTTGTGCTGAAAAACTGCAGCTTTCACAGAGCCTTGTCTGTCTCTGTTCAGGCGCTGGCAGACGAGAACGAGTTTGTGAGGGACACTGCCCTGCGTGCTGGGCAGCGGATCATCAGCATGTACGCCGAGACGGCCATCGCGCTGCTCCTGCCCCAGCTCGAGGACGGGCTCTTCGACGACTTGTGGAGGATAAGGTGAGGGACAACCAGCTCATCCTCAGCTGCTTCTCTTCCGTGGCTGAAAACCTGCTGTGGCTTAGTCTGTGTTGCTCCTCAAGCAAATGCAGAGACCTCCTGGGAAGCAAAATCAAGTGTCTTTTTGCTCGTGGATTTGAATGTGATGCCTTAGAGCACTGAGCGTGCAAAGCCCTGCCAGCTGTGGAGCAGGTTTCCTGGTACCTGCAAAGCGTGCCTACTAGAGTATTGATTCTGGTAGTGACTCTGAAATGCGCTTTCAAGGCAGTTGATGTGGCACTATTTAGCCCTCCTGTATTGTTTTTCATTTTTCAAAATGCTGTTATTGTTATCCTGTGTATGGAAATGTGCAGTGGAGTGCTCACTGCTAAGAGCAATTCCACAAAAGTTAGTTCTACTAAAAGGCTTGTGTCAGCTGAGGGTTGATGAGTGCACTAATCCCAGAGGATAACTTTTGGGTTGAGACAGATCCTGGCAATGTCTTATTCCTTTTTGGAGTCCAGGCTATTCCCTTATTCATTGCTTTAGTATTCCAGCTCTTCCCGTTTGGAATTCATCCTTTCATTTTCTCTTCAGTGTGCTTCTTCTCAGGCATGTGGGCAGACTGCTCTCACCTATCAGTCTGTGCAGCATTTCAGTGCTGACCTGTCTGGCATTTTGCTCATGCCTGTACTCAATGTACTGTCATTTTTGGACAGGTACTGCCTGAATACCCTGTTCGTAACACTTGACTTGCTCCTGTTGCCAGGTTTAGCTCAGTTCAGCTCCTTGGAGATCTTCTATTCCATATCTCAGGAGTCACTGGGAAAATGACCACAGAAACTGCCTCAGAGGATGACAACTTTGGAACAGCCCAGTCAAACAAGGTAAAGCTGTGCTTGTCTGTTGTGCCTTTATTTGTTATTTTACTCTTTATTTTTTAAAATGGGTACAGAAAGCCTGCTGGAAAGAGTTACTGAATAATCATGTCTTTTTTTCTTTTTATAAGTTTTGGGAGTGGATAACATCATTTTGTGATACTTCTTTTCAGGCTATTATTAATGCTCTTGGTGTGGAGAGGAGGAACAGGGTGCTGGCAGGGCTGTACATGGGCCGCTCTGACACCCAGCTGGTGGTGCGTCAAGCCTCCTTACACGTCTGGAAGATTGTGGTCTCAAACACCCCTCGCACGCTGCGGGAGATTTTGCCAACCCTCTTTGGGCTTCTGCTGAAATTCTTGGCCAGTACCTGTGCAGATAAGCGAACGGTGAGAAACTGAGTAGTCCCTTCCTGTTACAGCAGATGACCGTATAAATTAACTCCTAAAGAACACAGGATAGTTCTTTGCTATACATCATTCTAAAGCTGTGATTAATTTAACTGTTCTGAGCAGGAGTGTCAACTGTGATGACACTAAAACTGTTTTTCTGTTATTTGTAATAGTAGTGTTGCTATTCCTAGTACTCCGTCTATACTGTGAACAGTAGTTAACATTTGCTCACCATTCACCTTCTGAAGTTTTATGAAACAGGAAGATAGTTAATTAATACATTTTTGGGAACAGGTTGCAGCACGGACATTAGGAGACCTTGTCCGAAAGTTAGGAGAGAAGATCCTTCCTGAAATCATTCCTATTCTGGAAGATGGACTGAGGTCAGACAAGAGTGATGAGAGGCAAGGAGTCTGCATTGGGCTGAGTGAGATAATGAAATCTACCAGCAGGGATGCGGTGAGTTGTATGTGGAAGCTGAAATTCCCAGTTTCACCTTAGGTATTTATGTTACAATACAGTATTGCAGTTGTGACAGAGTAATACAGCTAGTGCTGGACTTGTTTTATGGGTTGAATTTGGGGTTTATAACTAACACGAGTTGCTGTTCAGGCAAACGTATGCATTCGTATCTGTTGGTAAATTTAAAACATTGCACAGTTCTGACTTTCATGCACTATAATAATAGAAATCATCTAGATAGCCTTAGAGCACTGCAGATACTTTTGTTGATCATGGTTTTCTTTGAATATATTTCAAGCAAACAGCAATTTAATTTCAGTTGTGCAAATTCTGCATTTGCTGCTTACTGAGATGTGTGTGTTTGTTGTGTTTAGATATTCTGTAATTCCCTCTCTCCATCCTTAGGTGCTGCTTTTCTCCGAGTCCCTGGTTCCTACAGTGAGAAAAGCACTCTGTGACCCTCTGGAAGAAGTCCGAGAGGCTGCAGCTAAAACGTTTGAACAGTTGCACTCAACGATTGGACATCAAGCTCTTGAAGATATCCTGCCATTTTTGCTGAAGCAGCTGGTAAGCATTGCTCAACATTAGTCAACAACTTGATTAATGATGCTGTGGGACAGGTTTTGAATAATTAGCTAAACGAGAAGCAGGGTTGCAGTGGCAGACCTTCCAGGGAATGGCAGCTCTATTTTGTCTCCTCCATGGAGTCATCCTAGCCAGCAGAGAAGGAGGGAAGGTCTTGTGGCTAAAGGCTATGCCTAAGAATTGCTACATTTGGCTCTGCTAGTAAATTGCCATTGTCACTTGCTGAAGTTGTTTGGCCACCATTCCTGATAAGGAAAATGGTTCTGATGTGACAGAAGAGCTTGGCTTGAGTTTTAACTATATACTGTGAGAGCATTTTGGGGTAGAAAGGCTTGTGTGTTGGTCATATCATCACACTGTAAACTGTCACTTGAAGCAGGGGTCAGCTTGGTGTGTCACAAATCACCTCTCAGGTTTGTAACTCTCTCTCTCCCTGTAGGATAATGAAGAGACATCTGACTTTGCTGTGGATGGTCTTAAACAAGTTATGGCTGTCAAGAGCCGTGTGGTGCTGCCTTATTTGGTGCCAAAGGTACAACTGGAAACAAATTTTAAACTTCATAATTGTGCTTTTTCCTGTACTTGCTGCCAGTTTTCTTTGGACTGATTGCCAAAAGGAAGAGCACAGTTTGAAATTTTCTTCTGATTTTGTGCTCAAAACGTTGTTGTTTGGATTGTGGTGCATGTTATACTTAAAAACTTCTCATGTTGTAAATGAAGTGAGATTCCTGAAAAGCTGAAAAAAACCTTTCTGCTTGTCTTATTTTTTTTGGTGGGTTGTTTTTTAGCTGACTGCTCCCCCTGTGAACACCCGTGTGCTGGCTTTCCTCTCAGCAGTGGCAGGGGACGCTCTGACACGGCATTTGGGTGTCATCCTGCCTGCCATGATGTCTGCACTGAAAGAGAAGCTGGGCACCAGTGAAGAGCAATTGGCAAGTAGCACAGCTCAGCTCTTTGTTATGACAGGTTGCCTGAAGATAGAGCTTCGGGTTTACTTCCCAGCACAGAATCTGTGCTCTCCAGATGTACAGATTGCATGTTTTAATTCAGTCCATTAGCTTCTTCAGGATGAGTCTTTTTGCCTGGTGGCATATTGTGAGTCAAAAAACGTATGCTTTCCAAATCTATTTGTATCCATATAAAAGTCTCCTTGGCCTGCAACAAGACACGATTCTCAGTTTACTTATTCTTGGAGAACTGCCAGAGTGTCTAGTTAACTTTGTATTTATTCTTGGTTTAGGAGGCTGTGAGATGAAAGGGCTGAAGGGAGGCAGTCTCCTATTTTGCATGCAGCACTCTTCCTGTACTGCCTTCTGAAACATCTGGTCTTTGGGCTCTGGAGAACATCCTGGAGTTTGGGATTGTGGGTAGACATGTGCATAAGTTGGTGAATTAGGAATGTTAGTGACAGAGTCCTGTGACCTGTCTGCTGTAGATGCCCATTAGCTCAGCTTCTAGCCTGGAGTCTGCCTGGAGATCTCTAATGCAGCCACAGACATTCTTGTAATTAGTGTTATGACACACAGCATTGAAGTACCTGAATCAAAAAATTGTTATCTGACAAGACCTGCAGTCTCTGACAGGTAAGACTGGAGAGACTGAGCTACTCTAATTTTTGTAAATTAGGCCTTCTGCAGCTGGAGAGGGACCTGTGCAGCAATGAGTTCAGCAGAGCTTGGTCACTTGTTAAATTTTGAGAGCTGGTTATATACCTGTCTCTGCTGCAGCTGATGTGACAGCTATTAAATGAGAAATTATTAGCAAGTGGGATATATTGTAGTATTTCTCTAAGAGATAATGCTGTCGATAACATGGGGGAAACCTGGGGCTAAATCTGTCTTGGTTCTGTTTGAGAGTTAACATAAAATTAATTTGGACTCTTCAGGAGATGGCAAACTGCCAGTCTGTAATCCTGTCCGTGGAAGATGATGCTGGACAAAGAATTATAACTGAAGATTTACTAGAAGCTACCCGCAGCCCTGATCTGGGAATGAGACAGGCAGCAGCTGTCATTCTGAACATCTACTGCTCCAAGACAAAAGCAGACTACACTGGTCATCTCAAGAGCTTGGTTTCAGGCTTGATACGTCTATTTAATGACACCAACCCTGTTGTTCTGAATGAAAGCTGGGATGCACTTAATGCCATCACCAAGGTGAGAGGAAGCTTAAAAATGTTACAGTGGTAAAGCCTGGGAAGGAGAAAATGGGGATAGCTGATAAAATACTGCCTAAATTGAACCTTCTGTTCTGATTGCAGCATTTGCAAATGTACATATATTTTACAATGGTTTGAGAGTTGCAAGAGGAGTTTGACTTAATCTTGTGAGTGAGGAGAGAGGGAACAGGTGTCTTCTCTTGACACACCTGAGAAGAATTCACAAAGAATAGCTGGTTGCTGCCTTGCCTGATCTCTGTTTTACTCCACTCTCCTGCAGAAATTAGATGCTGGGAACCAGCTTGCTCTCATTGAGGACCTGCACAAGGATATCCGGATTGTAGGGAACGAGGCCAAGGGCGAGCATGTGCCAGGATTCTGTATTCCTAAGAAGGTAAGGGATCAGAACGAGCGTGGATACATCACAGCCACCATACCCCACCTTTTGGGGGAGCTGCTTGACATGACGATGCAGCAATGACTGTTTGAGCATTCCAAACCTGGATGTTGGAGGGACTTCTTGTAGGTTACTGCTCCTCTTGAGTTACCCTAGAGAAGACTTTTTTTGTAACAAGATCTTTGACAATTCTGTTATGCGTATAAGTCATGGTTGCTGGCTGCGTTTTTGTGGGGGAGTAATGCCGGACTTGTGTGCCAAATTTCTCCAGTTTAAAAATTCCCTGAGCTGCCACCACTTCTCTCATAGCAACTGGCTTAGTAAGGCGTAGATGCATGAAATCAAACCAAATAAAAGTAGCTCTGTGAATGTGGAAGCAGGCAGCTGAAGGTCAACAGGAAATTGAGAGAAACTCTCCTAAGTTTGTGCATCTGGGGCATAACAGGAGCAAAAATAAGATACGTATTTTTTGCATCTTAGCTTCTAAGCTGCCTTATCCAATTTTCATCACAGGGAGTGACTTCCATACTCCTGGTGCTGCGGGAAGGTGTTTTAACTGGTAATCCAGAGCAGAAGGAGGAGGCAGCAAAGGCCTTAGGGCTGGTTATTAAGCTGACTTCTGCAGAAGCTCTTAAACCATCTGTGGTGAGCATTACGGGGCCACTTATTCGGATCTTGGGAGATCGGTTCAGCTGGAATGTCAAGGTGGCTCTGCTTGAAACATTAAGCCTTCTTTTAGCTAAGGTAAGAGTCAAAGTAATTGTGGTTTGTGAATGTTTCCATGGTAACCTTCAGAAATATTTGTTGCTGTTCCTGTAAATACAGCTTGGATGTCTGCTGGTGTGGACTGGGTATTTAGATATGGCACTATGACTAATTTGTGTTCTCCCAGCTGCTGCTGGCCAATGCTTGAGTCACTGGGCTTCTTGGAAATATTGCTAAATATGGATCCCACTTTCAAGTGATTAAAAACTACCATGTAATTAATCTCTCTTGTGTCCACCATTTTGATGAACTGTTAAGTGCCAAAATTATCTTACATATCTGAGCTTTTATTTATTGCTCTGTATATAAGAGGCTGTTCATGATAGTGTAAAATTTCTCAACAACTTTACCCTTGTATTTCAGCATACAAAAAGTAAGATTAGACTTGAAAAGGTTAAAGGTTTTGTGGTACAGTATTATTTCATGTTGTGCCAGTTCCAGCAGTGTGTTAGATGTGAGTAAGGGCCGTTTGTGGTAGCTCGCTGCTAGAGAACAGGTCGCGCTGCTTTCAGGCTTTGATTTCTAGCCACCATTTCAGACTCAACTGCACCACTTTCTGTTCTTTCATCCCGGGTATAGGTTGAGATTGCCCTGAAACCATTTTTGCCCCAGTTGCAAACAACCTTCACCAAAGCTCTACAAGACTCAAACCGTGCTGTTCGCCTCAAAGCGGCCGATGCCCTGGGTAAACTCATCGTCATCCACGTCAAAGTGGATCCTCTCTTCACGGAGCTGCTGAACGGGATTCGTTCCAGTGATGACTCTGCCATCAGGTGAGCTGAAGGTGGTACCTCCCACCTTCCCTGCTTGTTGAGGAGGAAAGAAAGGGCTAGAGTGGATGAACAACCCCCCAGTTCTGAGGTTGAGATTTATTTATGAGTGAAAGCAGTTGTCTTAATCAAGAATTGTAAGAAAAACCCCATGTGGACCATGGAGACTTCCAGGATCAGAAGCTGAGCTGTGACAGTGTATCAGGGGAGCACTGTGTGGTACCTGCCCAGGGCTCCTCTCTCCTGCACACCCCAGCAACCCTCTGCAGCCCACTTTCAGATGTAAGACTGCATCAGCTGGCAGTCTGACCTGGAGTAATGCAGCCCTTCTTGTATCTGAAGTGCACAAGTCCCTAAGAAATTAACTGCCTAATTTGAGGATTTTTTTTTTAATGTTTGAATAGTCAGAAAATATTTAAGTTTTAGCAGAGAGACGCAAGTACACAGCCATGGAAACATTCTCTAGAATGGAGTTTTCAGCAGTGCCCAGAGTGTGTCAGTCTCCTAAACTGGAGTGGCGTTGCTGTAATGGGTGTGTAAGAAACCGTGGCGGGTATCCAGAGCTCAGCTGCTTCTTTAGGGTGGGGGGGAGAGGCAGTGTCTGACTGCACCTTGTGATCACTTCTAGGGACACGATGCTGCAAGCCCTGCGGTTTGTAACGAGAGGAGCTGGTGCAAAAGTAGATGCTGCAATTAGGAAGAACATCAGCACGGTGCTCCTAGGGATGCTGGGACATGACGAGGTACTGCCGCAGCCAGCGGCCAGGGATCCCTGCTGTAGCCAGCCTTTTCCTTCAGTTTAAAACCTGAACTTTCTAACAGAATTATATTCTAAAATAACTTGCAAGGGAAATTACTAACGATAGAGTGGAAAGGAACTTACATAAGGAAGGGTGTGGTTGCTCACTAAAGTGAACACTGTCTGTAGGATCGATCTCATTGGAGCCTTGTAGTGTGTTAGCTGGAGTCAGGTGCAAGAATGAGAGATCCCCAGCCAGTCACTGCTGACTCTGAAAATCCCCCACTTCCACGTTTCCTTAGCAACTGTGTTGTGCGTTTGACCTGCAGCTCCTCACCAAGGTGTTTGAGGCAGCTCTGAAGTCAGGATTTGCTTTTGATCTTGGAGAAAATCTGCAATACCTTCACTATATGCACATATATGTGTTTGTAGGCTCTCAGGTGAGGTTTATCATTTAGTGTGAGAAGTTTTTCAGGTGATGGTAGAGTTTTCTCTCAAGGAGCAAGAAGCTTTTCAAGTACATGGTCTTCTGTATATGGCAGATAGCAACATTATCTTCTGTGAGATTAAAGTTAATCCTCTAGTTAAATTTTGTCCTTGTGTCCAAATCTGTGCAACATAGACATGCAACTGTTAGAAGAATTGAAAAATTCCCTCTGGATAGTACGTTTCAGGGTGAAGAGGTACAGTGTTGGAGTGGTCACATAAGCCAGAACAACAAAACCCAGGAAGTTTTAAAACAAAAGTAGTAGGAGTTTATCACAGATAAGCTCAGCTAGAGACTGCAGGAAGTAATGCTTATGTTCTAGTGAATCTGAACTCTTGTGAACATATCTTTCAGAACATTCACTTTCATTGTGTGACTTTTCCATTCAACAAGTCAGAATTTATATAAGGTCTATAATTCTTTAGTCTCTGCTGGCTTTTTTGACCATGAATTTGGCTTTTAAGTTCCACTATGTACAAGAAACCTTGTGAATTGACAAATATCCAGAGGTAGTAAGAGTGAAATACTACTAACAATTTTTATCTCCTCCTCCTTTTATTATTTTATATAATCTTCTGTCACCTGCTGCTCTTGCTCCTTCTCTCTGATGTGTACTGAGCTCAGCTGGTGTTGCTCTTTTTTGGGTAGGACGCCACCCGCATGGCCTCAGCTGGCTGCCTGGCCGAGCTCTGCGCGTTCCTGTCGGAAGAGGAGCTCAGTGCCGTTCTCCACCAGCACTTACTGGGTAGGTGAAGCTGCTCACAGCGACTGGGGCTGATTCTGAAAGCAGGGGAAGATGCCTTCTTAGCTATTGGTTCAGGCAGACTTTGTGACTGATTACTTAGGTTTCTCCTCTTTATCTTACACCTGAGTTTCTGCTATAGATTTTTCTTGTGCTTGTCTTTGTTCCTGGCTGTTCATTTGTGCTCTTGTGAGCACACAGGTGGTAGTTGTGGTTTGGGGATACCCATACTTTTTTTTTTCTGGATTTGTTTTCAAGTGAGTTGATGACAGTGCCAGCAAGGCTGAGCAATTGCTAGTGCTGGCACAGAGAGGACAGGAGGTGACAGGATGTTCAGGCAGGGTGGACAGGGTCCTTTCTTTGATCTTAGACTGGCTTGTGTCAGTTGCAGACCACATCTGATGGCTTTGGATGCTTTTGGAGAATTAACTAATTTGCCTCTAAGTTAGGTAAAAGCATGAATTTTGTAGGAAGTCATAGTGGTTGGGAGTGCCATGGGATTAATCTCCTCTGTGGGATTAAAAAGGGGATCTGTTAGCTGGTTTCAAATTATGGATGACTGTTACAATTTGAGTCAAAGCTTTTGTAATCCTGGTGCCAGACTCCTTCATGCACTAAGTGTTGTGGGGTCGATTACATGTGACTGGGACCAGCAGAAGTAGCTGGGTTGAACAGCAGTCATGTGCTTGTGCCTGGTTTCTGTATCTGCCCAGAAGGTGTTCTGTCTGGTAGAGGTGTTGCTTTAGCACTGGCTGTATGGCTTTTGGGGAGGACAGTGGAAACAGGGCATTGCTTTAGACACTGCTTATTATTTCATTTTATGGAAGCGAGTTGACACACTGACCAAAGCTCTCTTGGAGGAAGAGGGGTGGATAGCAGCAGCCTTGCTAGTCTTCTTTTCTGTCGTTTGCAGCGGACATCTCTGGCATTGACTGGATGGTGAGACACGGGCGAAGCCTGGCTCTCTCTGTGGCTGTCAATGTTGCTCCTAGCAGGCTGTGTTCCCCCAAATACTACAGCAGTGTCCAGGAGATGATCCTCAGCAATGCCACTGCTGACAGGGTGAGTTCTGCCTGACGACGAGTGAGTTCTGTGGGAAGTGCTTGTTAGGAGTCATCTTAAAAGGCGTGCAGGTTCCATGTTACCGAATGGAACAAAAATCCCCAAGAGCCATCTGAGGAATCTCCCTTGGCTAGATGCAGTTTTTAGAGTGAAATTACAGAACTGTTCTGATTCTTTGAGCTCTGATCTCTGTGGAGATGAGGATTAAATAATCTTCAACTGCAGAGTAGCTTTCCTCAGGAGTAAATTACACTTCTGTTTCCCTATTAAATTTCTCATTCACAGGCTAGGCTTGCAAGAATTGTAAATATTTCATTTTAGGATGAGGGTTTTAAATCTAGGGTTGAATGAGTAACTTAGTGTAGGGAACCTGGGGGCTTTGTGGGTCTTGCTGCCTTTTTACATGGAGTGCCCAGTTGCAGTATGATTTTTTTTTAAAAAAAATTGTTTTACTCATTAACATTACCCAATGTTTCCCTGTTTTGCATGCTATATACTTTTTTTGAGAGAGCAGTTTAGCCTTCCACAAAAGCTTATCAGGCCATGAGCCTCGTTCTAAGGGCTGTTGAATTCTGCTGTGGTAATACCAAATTTTGACTTTATGTTGAAGATTCCCATTGCTGTTAGTGGCATCAGAGGGATGGGCTTTCTTATGAAACACCACATGGAAGGAGGAGGGAGCTTGCCCCCAAAGCTTTCCAACCTCTTTATCAAGGTAGGACCTTGTAAGGTAATTACTTGGCATTGTTCTCTTGTGATCTGAGTCTTTGTATGAGCTAACTCACATGTGGCTGTCTCTATCCAGTGTCTGTATGGTAAACCAGTGTGAAAACAGAAAGCTCAGTTGCCTTATCCTGGGAAGCTCTAAATCCCCTGATCCCTGAAAACTGAGGTGTGTCTGTTTGTGGCAAAGTACAGACAGAATCACTTTTTCAGTCTGCATTGCAGTTGGGGATACAATACTGTTATCCCTGCTGTAGCATGGAGGTGTCACTTTTGATCTTCCTGTGGTAAATTTCAGGTTTACTTCTTAGGAATTCAGTAACAAACAGTTAAGGGAGAAGCAGAGGTGAGTGGGGGAGAGCTGTCACATTTTTAGGGTGGCTAAGGGTCAAAGGGCCTTTATTAAAATTGCATCATATACCAACTCCCACTAGGTTTTGCTGCAGTACTTCCACAACTGGGAGGGAATAGCTCCAAAAGACTGAGATTAAAGAAAGTACTGAAGTTAACAGTTTTTTCAGTTCATATCTATTTAAATATTTTAGCTCAAGATTCCTTCCTTTGTTGATTGTTCTGGTTTAATATCCTCCATGGTAGACAGGATCTGCATTTTGCACATTGGAACACCTGGATGTTTTTAATGTCTTAGAAAAGGCAGGGGAAGATCAAATGAGAGGGGTACTGCTAGAGCAGAACTGCTTTTTATTTTGTTCATCATCTTTATTGAAAATAAAAATGTGTTACATTTTCAGGTTTTACATTTCTTTGCAAATTACTTGGAAAGTTACTTGTCTCTCGTGTAGCTGGGAGCTGAAAACTGTTTGCTTTTCTTCTTAAGATTTTAAAAATACTTCAATTAAGGAAAAAAAATATAAACTACTGCTTTACATACCTGTTCTTGGTGTATCTGACTTTAAGTCCATCATTGTCTCTTGCAGTGTCTTCAGAACTCCTCCAGTGACATAAAGTTAGTTGCAGAAAAGATGATTTGGTGGGCGAATAAAAACCATCTTCCCTCACTGGATCCTCAGACAATTAAACCAATTCTCAAAGCGCTTCTGGACAACACAAAGGACAAGAACACGAGTGTGAGAGCCTACAGTGACCAGGCGATAGTCAACCTCCTCAAGATGAGAGCTGGTGAAGAAGTGCTTGAGGTACGAGAGGGAAGAGAATGCAATCATTGGGAGAAGGCTGCAGCACATTGAGGCTCCAGGCACAGCACTTTACCATGTGCAAAGCAACATCTGGCAGTCTCTTAGGGGACATCCCTGTTTGTATTTAACCCTTTGTCACTGTTCTCATGCTAAGCCTTGGAGAATTAAGCAATACTGACATTGCACAACCTTCTGCTGCAGTGCTAATAAAATCCAGGTGTTTAACATACCTCCCCTGTTTAACACAATAGCCTTGCTTCCAAAAATGCCATGAGGCCTGACTTTGGCTAGGACTGCTGGCTTGTTGCTGCTGTCACTTCTATGGTCCTACTACAGCATTAGTGCTGCTACAGAGAATATTTTGGGATGGACTACTTTGTTCATCTGTTTCCAGACCTCTTTTCTAAGTCTCAGCTGCTTTTGGATTGTTCTCATGTCTGGAATCGTAAAATCAAATGAAGGGATTTTGGTGTGTTTGAATGATTTTAAATCAATACAGCTTGGAAGGCACTTACATTTATTTTATTTTGAATGTTATGTTGTAACAAGTTGGTGATTGTATCATCTTCCTTCCACAGTCGGTGTCCAAGATTCTAGATGCTGCCAGCTTGGAGCTTCTCAACGAAAGCTGCAGGAGATCCCTGAAGAAGCTGGCTGCCCAGGCTGACTCTGATGAACAGATAGATGACACTATACTGACGTGATGGTAAAGCTCTGGGAGACAAGACAACACTGAACCAACCGCTGCATCAGCATTTCAACTCCAACACCTACCTTAAATGTTTTCATTTTTGAAAATGTTAATTCTGATGGGATTTCATGAAAAGGACTCCCAGAGAGTATTTTAGTATCAAATATACCAGAATAGCCTTAATTAGACCCACATTAGCTGAAAATTGAAAATTTGTTCCCCTTTTTGAAGCAGATAATGTGCAAGAAACAGATATAGTAATCAATACTGGTAAATTGTGGCCCGTTGTGAGATGTGGCTAGAGCACATCAGGCTTAATCTCTGGTGACACTTATTTCCTCTCCAGGGTCTGTGCAAAACCTCCAGTACTGGCAGTATTGTTGGTCTTTTCCACAGCCCCTATGAGGCAGGAGCAGAACTCAGTGAAAGCTGAAGTGTATTGTTTTTGTGTACTGCTAACTTGCTGCTTGTGACGGTTCTGAAGACTGAAAATCCCTGTAAAACAAAGTATTTAAAATAGCCTTAGAAATCACAGATGCAGAAGGGGGATTAAATGCAGCCTGTTTAAAGAAGGAACGTTTAATAAAGGCTCTGAATTTGATCCTTCTGGTGTAAGCTGTTCTTTTTACAGATTCATTTGTCAACAAACTTATACTGTGGTTTACTTTTTGGACCTGCTTTTTCTAGGGCATACAGTTTGTAGAGTAGATAGTGCTGTAATCTGTAAAAACCTCTTGCAAAACTGAGGCAAGCTGGGCTTTAAAACCAAGGTAGAACTGACATTTAATGAAATTTGTAAGTGATTACTCTTATTAATTTTCAAAGCATTTTTGACTTGGCTTTTCAGTTACTCAGCTTGGGAAAAGTCCTCTGTTTTTATGCCTTGACAGGCTTCACAAGTTACTTGGCAATTCCAGATTTTGGTTTTTTTTTGTCAATGACTTGTATTGCTCCAAGAAAGCAGTATTTTAGTTTACCTGGCCACATAGACCTTTTTTTTTAAAAAAAAAAAAAAAAAAATAAATTAATTTACTAGTATCTGTTATGCCACTTGATGGAAAATAGTGCAAATCTTGTTGCAGAATGCAGATTTTTAGAAGGAAAAATTAACTTTACATTCTATGTACAGTAATATTTAATCTACTTTATTAAACTACACAGAAAGTGGTTGCACTGGAGAAGCCAGAGCATTAAGATTTGTTATTTCAAAAGGGTGGGTGGTGTGAGGGGGGGGAACCTTCCTTGCATGTAATTGGATAGCTCAAACCATGACAAAGGGAGGAGAACACAATACTACACATCATAACATTTGAGAGCATAAAATCCAACCACATGGGAACACCTGTTCTGCTAGAACCAGTTTGCTAATTGCTGTGGCAGGAGCAGGAAGAGAGAAACATTTTATCTTTGCCACACTAATGCCTCAAATAGTGAAGATACAATCGTAGTAGGTATTTGGGAGTGATGTGCTTTGTTCTGGGCAAACCTGTCAAAACATTCTTGATGCTATGTCCTCTGCCAAGATGGGCTGTAGCTGGAACACTGTTGGAAGGGAACTGTGAAAATCACCTCTCTTACCCCTTACCTAAGAAAGACTTGGCTCCAACAGAGCCATTCCTGATTTCCATACAACTGTTTTTTATAGCATTGTATGATGGTGATTCTATAACCTCTCTGTGCCACATATTCCATTATATAAACTTTTCAGACTATCAGAGCTTACCTTGTGTCTAAAAAAAATCATCTTTGCTGCTACTTGAGTGCATTGTTCCTTGTCCTGTTCGTCCAGTGAAAATAGTTCATTTTTGCAGCAACCCCATCATTACTTCAGTGTTCTTACACCTGGATGAAACAAGTTTAGATTTTCTAAGTATTTTCTCATAGACTTTCATGTTTTCTAAACTTACACTGCTGCCCACTGTATTTCTTCTGTTCTGATTCCTGTTTGCCTCCTGGTGTCCACTGCTGGACCAGGTCTCCCTGGGGAGAACGTGACTTTGCAAGCCCTGCATAACAACTGCTGTCTACTCCAGCACAAGGTCTGGGTGTTCTCTTTCTGCAACAGCACAGTGGTGTTGACCTGTTCAGTTTGTGATTAACTATGAAGCCAAGCTACAGAATTGCTCTTTGGCTATTTATTTCCAATTTTGTACTTGTGCAGTTGGCTATTTCTAAAAAACCTGCAGTACTCCCCAGTTGGAATTGCTGAAATTACATTCTACTTATTTCATAGCATCTGTGTTCAGAGGTGGGTTTTAATTCTGATTTTTTGCCTTCCAAATTACTTGCAAATCTTAGAACTCTGTATTTTACACTGAATTGGTAATAATGAAAGAGTGAAAACTCAACTAAATGCTCTTAAGGATTTGGCAGGCTCAGTGCGCTGGGATTAGTTTCACATCTGATGAATTAGCTGTGTTTGGGGATAACAGAGGAACAGCAGTTAAACCATGCAATGCAAGAAATTGTGTACTGAAACATGCAGAGTTTTATGCCATTCAAACCCTACTAAAATAGGTGGCAAAAAGCTCTGTGGTTGTATTGGAATCACTCACTTCATTGTAGACAGGAAGGAAGAGAAAAATGGCAAGTTTCTCTGAAGAATGGCTGCTTGAGCTCTTGCTCATGGGCACCTTGGCTTGCCTATTTTCTCTCAGATTCTAATTAATGCTCCACATAAACATGTGAAAGAAAATTACAGTTAAAGAGAAGACCTTTTAAATGCATTTTAGCCAATAAGTCCTTTTGTTCTTAAGGACATTTCTATGATTGGTTTTTCCATCTTACACAGCCACAAGTGGAAAAACTCATTGGCTTTTCAAACACTGAATTTCTGCACTTACTTAGATGTTTCTGAGAGGGAAGAATAAAAGGTAGGAGCTTACACTTACTGAGAATATGCTGATTTTTCAATTACACCAGAGCACTGAATTTGGATTTTGATAGCTACTTTTCACTAAACTATTTATACACTGCAATATAATACATCAGAGGTAAAATACTTGCAGTTTTTGCCACAACATGAGATCTGATAAATTGACTGTGCCAACTTGGAGAGTAAAGAATTCATTTTTTTTTCTTCCTTTCAAATGTCTTGAAAATACCAGTTGTCAGTAGAAGGTAATTTTTCCTCACAACTGACTGTAATAACATCTTTGAACTGTCAAGCAACTGTCTCTGAGTGACAGCTGAACTGTATTTCAAAAAGATCAAAAACTCATTTATGAGAGATGTTTAAACTTACATGGTGCTAAAAACCCAATGGAAAACTGACAAATGTGAAAGCGTAAAATATTAATTTTTAGGTCACAGTTTGGTACTGTCTGGTGTGTTAGGTAATATAATGCTTTTTGCATGATGAAGTTTTAGGAGCTTAAAAATAAAGGTAATAGGAGCTGTCATTTTGGGTTTGAGCTGGTGGTTTGTGTGCTGGGTCCAAGGGCACTGGGCTAGGTTTGGGCTAGCTGCAAACCCTTTTCTAGCAGGGTTTCTGGGAGCTTGAGGCTGTTAAATGACACAGCCTCAGGTCTGCTAAGACCTCAGCCTTTCTCCTGCTCCTCAGCTACACCCATTTGAGGGTAATGTAGAATGAATGTGGTGTTTTAAATGCTTGAGCTGCAGAGTGAGTATGTGCTGGAGGTCTTCTAAATGGATTTCAAGATGTGTGGGACTTGGCAGGCTCTGAAGGCTAAGATACTTTTTTGAAGTTTGAAATTAAGGAAGGTTTATAATTAGCCCCATTGTCCATCAAAATTATTTAGAGGATGCAATTTTCTGTGCTAAAAATAAAATCCTCAACCCAGATACACTATCTTAGCCACACCAGGTTGTTTTGTTTCCAGATGACTTGCACACAAATAGGACAAATATAACTGTGGAACCATTCCACAATATAGGAAATCAGAGTTGGTTAGAGACAATTACCTTAAAAAAATATTCTTATTCCTCTTAACCAAACCCTATTGCACAGATCCAGAGGAAAGAGTCCATAGCTTTTGGGTCTATGTTACAGGAAAAAGCAATACTGCTAAAAAACTCTGTCCTTCTCTAAGAATATTCACTGGTCACAGCAGAGCTGTGGCTGGAAGGCACACCTGGGTTTAGCCTGTGCTCAAGGCCTAGCTGAGCAGACCACGCTGCTCCAGGCACTGTCCAGGCAGGCTGGACTCCACAACCTCCTGGGCAACCTATTCTGGTGGGTGAACACCCACCCAAGGTCACCACCACTGGGCACAGTGCTGACATTCCACTGATTTCGAGCTTGGGGTCCTACCAAAAGGATCCTCAAAGTAGGTGCCTCCTACTTTTTAAGCATCTTCAAAAGAACTAATTAGATTCTAATTATTGAAAGCATTATGGATTGGTATTTTCAAGTTAACTGTCCTGGATGTCTGTGTCATCTTTCCTTTGACTGTAAGAGTCTGTGTTCTTCAGTGCTAATACAGCTCTCCCAATTTGAAAGATAAAAGTATGTTAATGAGATACTTGTGTCAATAAACTGTAAACATGGTTAAAATTTTAAAAAATCAACTTTAACTAAATAACCATGTCAATGCTAAACTAAATTACTTTTAAGATAGATGTGATACCTAGCACGTTGCCTTCTGTTACTCTTTTTATGTATGTGCTGAAAAGCCTTAATAACTGGGAAAGGAAGTCATGAGTAATTTACACATTCTACACAAAATCACTGCATTGTTTGATCTCAGGAGTTCAAGTACCCGTGAGAACCATTTTTTTTGTTAAATAGAGATAAAAGCAGCACTCTTCTTCTGCCATGTCTCCACCTAGAAGAGGAGATACCTCAAAAGTGGACACAGCCTTGCAGAGTTTGCCTAGTCAGGATCTGTGGGCAGAATTAACTGGGGCTGGGTGTTGGGTGATTGTAACTGCAGATGGGAGCTGCGCATGGGGCAGGTGCAGCTGCCTCTGCGTGTGAGGCCAAGGCCCTTCCCGAGCCACACGCAGGCACATCTCTGGATTAAAGATCCCAGGAATCTAATTCCAGCGTGGCCCGAGCGGCCAGGCCTGCATGACACAGCAGGGCACCGATCCCTTCGCTGCGTGCTGCCCTCACCTACAGGCCGGGCTCTGCTGGGAGCCGCTCCCG
>NW_008629737.1:0-1651 GCF_000691845.1 Merops nubicus
AGAGAGGTTGATGGAAATCTGTGAGGTCTCTCCATGCATTGAGGTAAATCCTCTCTGTGTTCTGTCTTGTTTCCACCAGAACCACACAGGTGGACCCCAACTCTTCCAAAAAGCTAAGCTCTGACATATGAATAATACCCAGGAAGGATTTCCTGTTAACCTGGGATGACCAAGTGGATTTTTTTGAGCTCTCGACTGAGACTACATATGGGGGGAGCAGAAGATAAGCGTGTTCTTTAACACTCTGTCATGGAAATCCATTCACAGAGAGCCCTTTCCCAGGTCTGACACAGGCCAGCAGCATCCCAGCACATCTGCTCTAACTGCCACATAAGCGCAGGTTGGACACGTGGGTGTGTCCACACACAGCCACACATCTGAGTCCCTCTGGTTTCCTGTCGGTCTCTCTCTCCCAACAGGGATGCCACTGGGAGCAGAAGAAAGGGAGGGCAAACCAAACAGGGCAGGGAAGCCAGACAATTAATATAACCTGCCCTCTGAGTGAGGAATAAATTGGCAGCTGACAGGTTATAATCTGTGCAAGCAGGATCTTCACAGGAGAGGTGAAGGCTCCATTGGGGGCCAATTGGATGGTTAATTAGGAGGACAAAGAAGAGGATTCATGAAAATGTTTATGAAACAATGCTTGCAAGGAAGCCTCTGAGAACCGCTCGCCAGAGAGGAGCTGGTTTTGGTTAGGAGGAGGAAACACGAGGGTGAAACAGCAGAACCGAGCACTGAGGGAGAAAACAGCGATGCAAATGTCTGTGAGAAGGACGGGGGATTCCCAAGTGCAGTGCAGAGGAGTTTGGGGAAGGACCCTGTGACATCTAATTTTTCTAGAAATACATGGGCCGTGTCCTCCCTCCTCCTTCCTCTTCCCTGCCTGGTCCCCACCCCTGTGACCAAAAAGGCCGGGGCAGCGCGGAGCAGCCTCTGAGGTCGCTGGCAGGCAGCCGCCCACTCCCCTCGCCGTGCAGAGAAGGGCACGAGGAAAGCAATTAAACCCAAGCTTTGATTAGGACTCACAGATGACTGCTTGTGTTAGAAATGCCTGAGCTTCTATAAGCGTCTTGGCAGTGGCTGGAGCCGGGCTGATCCCCATCCCCTCCTCGGCGCGGTGCCGCTGCAGCAGGAGCGTGACTGATGCTCCTTGTCCCACACACGGCTCCGAGAGCTCAGAGGTAGGAACCAGTTGCTAAGAGACAGGACTGTACTTTCCAGCCCACATCCAGACCTTTGTCACCAGCTCAAGGGCTTTCGGCCGGAGCCCAAGGCCCGGCACAGGTGAGCGGCAGCTCCTCCAGCCCCGCAGAGCCGCCCGGCTCGGGGAGCACAGCCCCCACCCAGACCACGGATGGGAGAGAACAGCCCAAAAGCATCCCCAGGGGAGCAGCTCCCCCGAGCATGTCCCAGTGCTGTGAGGCTGCAGACTGGAACACCTCGCCAGTCACTGGGCACCAGCACAGACGCTACTCACAGCACTGAAAACCAGGAGATTTTGGATGTCTCAACAGCATGGAGGAGCAGACAACACCGGGTTTGCTTTGAGATCCTTCCTTCAAACACATGCCAAGCCAGGAGTCCCAAACTTTATTCTCCATTTTTTTGGGGGGCTGCCTGATGAGTCTGAATTCACTCTTTAGCCCAG
>NW_008629738.1:0-2232 GCF_000691845.1 Merops nubicus
TCGTGCGCGGGCCTCGGCGCGCACGGCATCTGCCGCACGGCGATGCCCCTCCCAGAGCAGGGACGGGCCCCGGGACTGCCTTGTCGGGGGCTGGACCCCAGCTGGTGTCCCTGCTCAGGGCGTATCATCAGAGCTTGGACGTGGTGCTGCAGCTACCATGGCACTATGGCTTTTTCTGGTTTTGCGGGGCAAAGCAAACTTGTTGCTGTCTGCATGCTGCAGGCAGCATCTGCCGCACGGCGATGCCCCTCCCAGAGCAGGGACGGGCCCCGGGACTGCCTTGTCGGGGGCTGGACCCCAGCTGGTGTCCCTGCTCAGGGCGTATCATCAGAGCTTGGACGTGGTGCTGCAGCTACCATGGCACTATGGCTTTTTCTGGTTTTGCGGGGCAAAGCAAACTTGTTGCTGTCTGCATGCTGCAGGCAGGGCCGCCCAGTTTAAGAAGTTAATCTCAGATTTTCGCATCTCTTTAGTAGATACAAACAACAGTGTAAGGAAAGAGACAGGAAGAGTAGAAAGCTACAGGAAAGAATTGTTTGCTCACATGCGGAGGACTGGGCTGATCCTTTGACTTGAAAGATTTTATCCCTTACCTTGCCTGTCTTTGAAAGCAACTCTTGGCCTGTCCCTATATGTTGTCAATGTTCAGTCATCCCAACAGTTTATACACCCTCTTGCAGACTTACTGAGAAAAAAAAAAAAAAAAAAAAAAAAAAATTAACATCTTCAGTTTTTTTTCCTCAAGGGCTCTTAGGGCTTTTTGTGCACTATCATAAAGTTTTGGGATTCTAATCTGTATTCATGCTTTTGTTTTATCATTGGCTTTTTACAAGACTTGGAGAACCTTGGGCAAAATATACTAAGAAACTGAATGCATGGTAACAGAAAAATATAAGGAGAAATGGGAGGAAAAAATTGTTTCAGGTCTTGAAATTATGGTGAGCTGCATGTATAGCACTTTTTAATAGAGTTTTTGTACATTCTGAGCTCAGTGTAAGTTTTCTTCAGCTGCTCTCCTAGCTCACAGCACACTGGGTGTGAACATTACCAAACCTTGTAGGTATTTAGATTTTGAAAGAGTTAATGCAGCTTTATATATTTTTGGGTTTCTAGCTAATCAGAAAAAATTATTCATGATGGCATCACTGGAGGAGGGAATGCTACAAGTTTTATTCCTTCTTATTAAGCATATATTTGGAAAAGTTCTAAAGAGGTGGGTAATGTGTGTTCAAATGTTATAGCATGTATAAAAGGGGTAGCTTTACAAACCAGTAAGATATGGTCTATCTATCAGAGGGCTTACAAGGCACTTCAGACAAAACCATAAGCCGTATATGTTGTGAAGACAAAAATCAGTCTGTGAGCGTTGAAGAATTTCATGCAGGCAGCTATTTTAAGGATGGATTTGAAGGAGGTAGAGAATAATTAGTTGATGTGGAGGAAGGAGGCATCAAAGCTGATAGTATAGTGCACAGGAAGGTAGTGTGCAGAACAGATTTCTAGGGAAAGCAGTTTATTTGTAAAAATAAACTCTCTGTGTTTTGTTAATATTGTCTTACTGTCTGGGAGCTGGAAAGAAAAATGAATTATAATCGCCAAACTGCAAAAATAACATAAATATTGAAAGATAAATCCTAATCTTCCCTAACTCTGTTCCCTAAACGTGCCCTACCTCTGATTGCTAAATACTTAAACATCCCCTTTTTTATTAGGCTTCAGCCTCATCTGTTCTCTTGAATGGTGCCCTAGTTTTAATACTAGGCAAAAAATTAAGAGAAACTAACTCATTGTGCATGCAGCCACATTTGACAGTCTTTCTTATTCCTTCTTCTGTATTGGTTCTTTTGTGCCCATTTGTTTGTATATTACAGGATCAGAGGATAAATGACATGCAAAATTCTAAGCAGCTTTGACTGTTGTTATGGACTTTCAACCTTAGAGTGAGTCTGTTGTGTCCAAATTTCTCTGAAGTTGGAATTTATTTCAGGAGAACCCCTTGAATGTGGGCTTTTTGTGGCAGATTTCTGATGTGTCATGTGCAAGCACAGAGTACTACAAAAACAGTACACAGAACAAATGCTTTTAAAAGCTTGTTCATTTTAATACTATATGGTTGTGAGAGAGACTTTCCATGTGTTAAAAATCATGTATTAAAAGTGTTTTGAGTAGCAATTGGGACAACGTGTGTCTATCCGGTGGGGGGGGGGGGGGGGGACGAAGGAATGTCTTGTT
>NW_008629738.1:2263-59649 GCF_000691845.1 Merops nubicus
GCTTGGTGCTGGCACCCCACCTGTCAGTGTGAGGAGAGGCAGAGGGAGTAAGTAAATAGAAGAAATCATGAGAGTAAACAAGATGAGTACTGACAGGGTTTATAGATCACCTTTCATTGAAGAAAGGGCCAAACAATTTTAGCAGCTATGTGCAGAAATGAATCCATTTGTCACTGGAAGGGGACGGGGCATCTTTGAATACGAATATGGCTGCTGCTGAAAGCCTAATCCTACCTGCACTGGAATTACAGAAAAGAATGTGGAAAGCCTACTGTAAGATGTAATCCAGTCCTCACTGAAATATGTTATTGCTTAATGATTTGGATGGGAAAGGAGCAGTACCTTATTTCTAGATTACAAAAAGAATATAGGTACATAGAATGTATTTATTTACAAAAGGAAGAGAAAGAAAAAAGAGGCGAAGTGACCCAAGGGTGTTACCTTTCCCTGTGAAAGGTCGTAGCAGGCTTTACTGACCAGCGCTCTGTTTGCCGGGTTCCAAAAGGTGATGCTCCTGTTGGCACTAACTTTTGCTCATTAAAATTAAGCAGTCAAAGACTGCCATCTTTCAAAAGACATTGCTGGGGTTAACCTTTGTATCAAAGAACTCCTACCCAAACCAGGCTCATGAGAATAGGCCGGTTCTTATTATAGCAAAAAGGCACAGTACTTCACTATGTTTTAGCAAGTCACCACAAATGCTAGTATTGTACCTGTCTATCATTTTAAAATTACTTAAAAGTAGAATTTGATGTTACTGCTCCCACAGCTAGGTTGCTTGCTACTTTCCTGTACAAACATCCCTAGCATCATCTTCTTCTTTGCATCTGCTCTGCCAGTCAGGACCATGTATGCTTTAGCAGATATGATAGGATATGATCTTATAATCTCTATTTTGAATTTTTTTTTTTTTGGCACTTTCCTTTTTGCTTCTGTTTGTAGAAATGGTCATGCTAGATGCATCGTGATTTCAATTGGGTTCTTTTTTCATCCAAGATAGGAAGGGAAACTAGCTGGTGATACAGTAATAATTGAAGATTAGAACTGGCAATTAATTTTCACTACATGGCTAGATTTATAACATTAGCAAATCCTCCATGACTAGCCTGCAGCTCTGCCTTTTGTCTGGTAGAACGCTGCCTTTAGCCTGAAGCAATCTTTCGTTGTGCCTGCTGGATTTTGCTGAAAATGAAATGTGCTGTGGCCACCCAGCACCTCAAGAGCTGAATATACAAGTGAATATCAGAACACTGTAGTGCAAAATAGGCTAGGAGTGGTGAGTTTATTGGATGAAATAGTAGTTTATAGAGGTGGCTTTAAATTGAGTAGCTATTACATGATGGCAAGGTAATCTTTCTCTCTGCAGTTTTTCTCTTGTAGAATGCAGGCGCTGAATTCATACATTCAACCATACATCAGCCTTGTGCAGTTGTGATTAAAAAATGTTTGTATTTGTCTTTGTAGCAAATGGAAGTAAATTTGGTCATGGTCCATTCTGAATTTTTCTGTGTTTGGGAGTACTTCTAACTAGAATAGGAATAGAGGTGGAAGAAGGTTGTGTTAGAAGGTTGATTAATTTAAGTGCACTCCCTGTGCAAAGCAGTCTTGAGGGAGGGTGCAATTGCATGACTAGGAGGGTAGCAGAGTTGTATACTACTTTTTATACAGTTTTACTGGAAAGCTGTATCCCACTTCTGATGTGTGTATCAGGTGTCGGTAAAACTGGAAGGAGTTTGGAAAAAAATCTACATTAATTTGAGGTCTGGATAATCAGCTTTAGAATGGAAGATTTAAGAAGCTCAATCTATTTAGTTTATCAACAGACTGTAGAGGCTACCTGATAAGTCTGTAAGTACTTAGAGAGGGTGAAGGTATCTGACAAATAGATGGTTTTGTCAGCTAGATTAAGGGGATTCTCATGGCTGAAAGCTGAAGCTAGATCAGTTCAGACTAGAAGTAAGGTGCAGTTTTCTAATGATACGATTAAGTAGGAGCAGCTTATCAAGGGGTGTAGTAGAGTCTGTGTTGCACGAACCATTACATAAGGCCCTTGTGCTTTCCCCAGAAGCACCTGGTGCTTTAGCCAGCTGGAGAGCTGGGTTTTGGACCTAAAATGCAATTATTTGGCCTTTTTTAACGTGGCAATTGAGTACAGATCATATAGAAGATTTATTTTTTTTTCCTAATTCGTCTCCTCTCTGAAGTTCCATGGATTTTAAATGCTTCTTTTGTTAAAAAAGAAGTTAATGTGAAAGATGAGGTGTTCAAAGCAAAAAGACACTCTTCTGGTGGGATGAATAAGAAGGGACTGTCCTTTAAGAGCAGGTGAAGGAGGAAGTAGCACTTTGCATTCTCGCTTTTTATTTTCCTGGTAATCAAAACCACAAATACCGGTCCAGTTGTTAATTCTAAGCATAACTTAATCCTTTACCTATATAATTGCTAGCATTCTTGGAAACATTGAAGCTAGTTTGTGTCTTCTCTCTGTAAGTACATGTAACTGAGAGCTGGGCACGAACACCTTCATTGGCGTTACTTAGTTTGCAAAGCAAAGCAACCTCTGCTAACGTGTTTTTCCTGGAGCTGCATTCTTGTCCATGTATTTATAGGAACATAATACATCAGTCTTTGTGGTAAGAAGCTCTGTAATTTCTAATGAGCTGTGTGAGAACTCTTCTAGTCCTGGTTTTGCAGTAGATAGTAAGAATCTTTTGAAGGATGTTAGCCATTGCATTGTTTAGTGTGTGTCTGTTGTAAAATCATCACCAAACTGAGTGAAAGTGTCACCTTTCTCTTGGTTATGCCCCAACCAAAGCAAATCAATGCTGATTTAAGGTACCCTTCCACTTAGATAAAAGATGTTGTGTATGTGGGTTTAAAGTAAGCATCTAAACTACTTTCAGTGAAGACACTTTCAGAGGTTTCCCCAGCATTAGTGGTCCTGTAACTCTTTGTAAGCCCTGTGTACACAGGAAGTGGAAAGCAAATGTGCTACGTCTCAGGTTTATAAATTCTCTTCTCTCCTCCCTTTAACAATATTGCTGCCTCCAAAAACTTGTAAAAGGAGGCAGCATGAGTTGAGGTTCTGAAAAAGAAAATATGAACTATTGGATTTATTTTTATGAAATGTTAGACTTTGGGGTTTAAAGGCCCAACAAAAACTAACAAGTTTTAGGACTGCAAAATAGGTGGAGGGTTTTTGTTGGTTGGTTGGTTTGACTGGTTGTTTGTTTGTTTTTCTTGCAGTTGGAAAGGCTGAACCAAACTGAATTGGAAGATAAGGTTTGCTCTAGATGTGTGTCAGTGTATGTTCTGTTCTAGAGCCATGTGAATTCTCTGTGCATGAGCTCAGTTGGTTTCTGTTCAGGAATGCACAGGGTCAGACATGTCCTGTGCTACCATGTGGTAGTACCATGAGGGGATTCTGAAGGTCCAGGGAATCTGAATCTTCCTCAGTTCCTTGTTGCTGCCTGTGACAAGGTGGCACGGCTTGATGGTGAGTGATCCATCAGTTCTTAGCCAAGTAGTTACAAAATATTTAAAGTTTAAACTCAAAGTTGCCTTTGAAGTGTTACTTGCATAGTAAGCTGGACTGAATGTTTGGATTGACTGTCCCTGTCATGGTCCCATCCTTTTGTAGGTCCTGCTGTTCACAATTTCACAAATCTTGGGTTAGGTCAGGATCTGCTATTAATCCAGTATTCTCTGCAGAATGCTAACAACCATGCTAAGATCAAGCAGGTGATTGATCTGTTTAACCTTCGCAGCATCATTTAATCCATACCTGCATTCAGGTAAATGGTATTTAAGACTATGGCAAATGTAACAGCAAAAGGTGATATTTGCTTTGACATAAGGCGCTAAAAAGAGTAATTTCTGATCTGAAAGCAGGAGTTCAAGGAGACTGATACCACGCAGAAGGGTCAGGTTCCTTAAATACTGCAGGAAGCAATCAAATAAAGTTATTCTACCTGCACGGTGTGATCAGCCAAGGCAGCGGCTTGATGGGCTGTTTTTCAGGCAGAGAGATCTCGCTGTTCCTGTCAGATAAAGATCTTTAAAATGGATGGAAACTCCATTGTACTGTAGAAAGCTCAAGGCTTCACCCTCCTGTGTGGTAGCGTTCCTCATGGCTGTTACTCAAGCTGGAAGGTGATAGCACCAAAGTTCTTATTTGTGTTGCAGAGGAACAAGGTGCATGTTGAAAGAGTCATGCTCTAGATTGTCTTGCGAGAGTCTCAAAATCTAAATGGATCTGGACCATCATCTTCTAAAAGTTGTACTTGCTTTGGGAGAAACAAGCTGTGGAGCCTCAGAACCTGATTCAGAACATGATGGCACTAAACCATTCTGGGTATTTCCTTGGCTTTTTGTGTCAGAGTCCTGCCTGTCAAAAGGGAAGGCATCTTGAACTGTGTTTCCATTTATTGTCCATCAGTTATGCATAAGCACTTCCTCTCATCCCTGCTCCCCTTACCAAAATGTCAAGGTGTGCTTCTGCAGAGACAAATGACAGCAGCTGCTCGCACCAGGAGAGTTTCCGGCCTGAGTGGCAGCAGTGTAAAGACTGTTAGCTCTTGCTAAACAGTATGTGCTTGGTAGGGCACAAAGGGCAGGTGCCAGCTTCAGGAGTGGAGCACTTCCATCTCTGTGTGTCTGGTTGAACTGAAACTCCACTTTCTTACTGCTGGTCACCTGAGAGAGCCACACCGACCTGTCACAAGGTAAAAATGCTACTTTTGCTACGGTGACTCGGCAGGATGCTGTGGGCAGGGTAGGGTCTGCAGTGTGTGCTTGGAAGTGTGGGACTGGAGCATTTGTGCTGATGTGGGAGCTTGAGGATTCAGAGAGCTAGGGCACAATCCTGGCAGTTCCTTCAGGCTACCTCTTGAATTGTGTGCTGGATAAACAAGCAGCAAAGGTAGTGACAATATATATTTGTGGTCTGAAAAAGATACAAAGCACACCAAAACGTTAGCAAAAACAAGATGAAGGGTGGCACTGCAGCCTTGCTATATTTATATGCTGAAAATCTACAGTCAGATATCCTTAAAATGCATGTGCACTTGTATACACATATTCATGTATTCAGAAAATACTCTGTAATCATTTGCTTTTGGGTTTCAAGATTATTTTTTTTCTTAAGTATCTGGTGAGTCAAATGAGCCTCTTTCAAGGTGTCAGTTACATTCCCTCTGATGTTACTTTTATACACCGTGCTGGGGCTCTTTTGCCTAAATGAAAGCGGGTTTTAATCTCTAATATATTGTTTTCATAATTTTGAAAATTTACAAGAAAAAGTCCTGTTATTCATCAGACTTTTGAGTTTTGTATTTTGTTTCAGCTGTCTATTTCATTGTAACTGGTTTTAGCTATGAAAGTTATATATAAAATACTCTTGAGTGAAAGTAGTGTTTGGGAGTTGACCAATATATGTCTGTATTATATAGGTGATATTGTTAGATAATCCTTGTCCATTGTCATTATTTTAGGTGGACTGTTTCTCTTGCCAGGACTGGTTTGGTGAGAATTCTCGCAGTGATATTGCAGCAAAAGCAACATTTACAAAAGAGCAAAAACCTTAACCTGATGTTTGTGTAGATATAAAACTTCCACATGGATTCTGCTTTGGAATGTCTAGTGCTTACAGAGTGTTCACTGCCAGTATGATGTTGTCTTTTGCAGGTGTTTGGAACAGTTTACCCTTGTCTGTGTTTGTATCAAGTCTGTTTTCTGTCCTGATCAGGCAACCTGTCGTTGACATCTGCTGTCAATTAAAGACTGCTGATGGGCCTTAGTGTTGGAGGTCTTCTCCTGTGGCCTGGGGACAGTGAGTCTGGCTGGGCACCTGTCATTTTCATTTGATCTTACTGGTTTGTTTCTCTCTACTTATCACCTCCTTAAGGAGTGCAACACTAAATGGAGGGAAAGAGGGTTTAGAGGAGAGTCAGATCTCTACTGTTATAAAATATCTAAAGTCTGAAGACTTTTTTTTTGTAGAGGCAAATAAGGTAAATATGATACTTCCACATTTAGTAAGCGTAGCCTTCTTTTAAGGATATTGTTTGGTTTATTTGGGTTTGACTAATGGTTTGCCCTTTCAGAACCAGTGAACAAAATTTTAATGTTTTAGTAACACACTTGTCTAAAGCACTTGGCAGGCTGCTAAAAATTAAGCCTCTCAAGCTTTCTGTGAAGTGTCACAGATGGAGAAACAGAAACATGGAGAGGCTGAGTGACTTGCTTCAAACACGTAAGATAAGTCTCCAGTTGTGTTGCTGGAGTGCTTTGGTTAGATACACCTTCATTTGGAGATTGTATGAGGCTGAGGTGAGGAGGAAAAAAAAAATAGTTTTCAACAAAATTCTCCAAAGACCTGTATCTTTTTTTTTTTTTATACAGTGTAGCTGGCTGCATCTGTAGAGGCTACATCCCCCTCTGCCTCACTTTGAGTAACCATTGATAATTTTATGAAGAGCAGGATAATGGCACATCAGGTGCCTATGTAGGAGCTTGGAGACTGAGACCAGCCACAGCTTTACACTGCTGCTGGCAAGTTAAGTTTTCAGTCTTCCTTTAAGGAGAGAAAAACTGCTTTCCCATGTCTCTCCAGAGCGTGCCAGTCATGTAGGGCTATCTTACCTGTGCGTTTGTTGTTGATTTCTTTGGTTGAGTTTAAAATTGTGCTGTATTCGCAGTCAAAGTTCGGTGTGTAGCAAAATCCGTGTCTCTGTCCAGACAGCACAGGCAAACCTTGCCTTGGTGTGTTTGTATATACAGGAGTATCTATGCACTGCACTCTACTAACCTGTGTATTGAAGCCTCGGATGCTTTGAATTGTGGGGGTTTTACCCCTCAGAATGTGTTTTTTGATCCAGGAGCTGGCGGAACAGCAATTGGATGCTACTGTTCCTCCAAGCTATTCCATAGCTTGAAGGATGCTTTCCTTCACTTTAGTACATATCAGTTCATTATTTTATTTTTGTGAGAGCAAACTGACTCAGAGTGCTCCCACTGAGTTGGTTCATTCAGAGTGAAATTTTGCAACAAGGAACTTGCTGGTTTATGTGATATCTTCTTAGTTTTAAGTTGCTTCTGGCATTTTCTGTCACAGGTTTGGTTTTAGTTAGAGGGATTTGGGCAGGTGAAAGGGCACAGAGGGCTAGAGGTGAGTGGAAATTACCCTGGAGGAGGATAGGGAAGGGGAGCAGGGGGGGATTTTGCACAGTGGTGGAGTTCTGGGAGTGTATTCTCTGAAGTTTCAGGGGATGTGTCCTGGCTAGTAGGATGCCCTCTTGCCTAATTTGCTTTATGTGTGAGTACTTCAGATGTGCCTAATGGGAATACTATGGGAGCTTGCAAATTGCCAGAATCTGTTTGAAGGAACCAGGGAGTGTGGTAAATGATTAAGTTTTTGTTTGCTTAGAGTGTCCTGAGTTTTGATGGTGTCTGGGCTACTGATGGCTTACAGTTCCTTTGCTATGCGTGTTCAGCACTCCGCATGGCAAAATAGAGGGCAAAGGTTTCATTAATAGCAGGATAGTTCCCATTTTGAGTGGTCTTTCTCGCCTTATATGTCTGAAAACCTTTCTTCAAAGTTTAGAATATTTACTGTTTTGAAAATGAGAACATTTCTTTTTCATTTTTGTTTGGAAGATGTAAAATCTAGAACTCTTCTGGATGTAATTGAAGCCACACAGTCAAATCGGTGCATGTCACTTAAGGAAATCCTTATGTCCTTGTATGCAGGTGTCATGATGATAACATGGTAATCCACTTGTTAAAGTCAAGTTTAGATCTCAGTACATTTGTTTGGTCACCTTAATAAGGTGAAATACAATTCCAGTGTGTGAAATAACAATTGACAACAGAACTGTAAGAAATAGTCCTCTGTTACTTAAATGAATTTTTGTTTCTTTGCAAAGA
Source organism: Merops nubicus (assembly GCF_000691845.1). Classification (NCBI taxonomy): domain Eukaryota; kingdom Metazoa; phylum Chordata; class Aves; order Coraciiformes; family Meropidae; genus Merops; species Merops nubicus. The sequence continues at coordinate 10,190 of NW_008629738.1, forward strand.
AGAAATATTCATATAGGAGGAATGCTTGAATTCTTCTTTGTATAGCTTATCTTTTCAGTGGAATTTTAGCAGAGATGATTTTACTCACAGTTTCATCAATGTTTTTGAAACAAGTTTGACATTTTGTAATTCTTTGTTTCCACAGAGGAATAAAAGTCCTTGTGAGGTTATTGAAACATGCAGTTGTAAAGTACTTGTAAATTATCTTGGAATGTAAACAGTGTTTGTGAGCTAGCTATGAGTATGCTATTTTAATAAGAATTGGGGCATGTTTTGATAATTAATTTGGCATGAATGATTATTAGTGATTTTTGTTGTATTACAATTTCTTCTTTGTGATTGCTCCATTTTTTATTTCTTTGACAAGGGGAAAAGATGTCATTTGTTACTTGAGGTAGCTACCCTGTTGATACTGAACCAAAATAAATTGATTGTGAATGGCCAAATATCCCGCTTCTGAGCTGCAAGTGGATGATAGTTGAAATGTTCTCCTTGCTGTAAAATATAACTTCTAGATGAAAGTGAATCTTCCCACTTTATGTACGTGCAGCTGTAGGCTAAGATTTTGAATCCAGGTTTGGATCTTAGTTATGCCCATGTTTTTCATTGAAATTTTTAGCGTGTTGTTGAATTTAATAGCTGATGACTTTGATAGTGTTAGCTGCAAAGTTCAGCTGGTGCATGAAGTGGAAATTGCTTCCACTTAAGCGATAAAGAAATAGAATTGTAATTAGCAATTTCTGATTTGTGTTTATGAAGAGTTTAGGATGATGCAGTCAGGAGAAAAAAAAAAATTCTTTTTTGTTACTCACTAACATAAAACTGTGTTTAGAAAATGTGGTAATGTAAGATTTTCAATAGATGATGTTGCAAATATCCTTCAAGTATTGCAAATATGGGCAATGAGTGATAAAGTAATATTTCAGACATTAAAGAAACTCATTAAATCAGTAAAGAAATTTGTAAGTAAGGTATCCAGACTTCCTTAACTCTGTTCAATAGTCATGGAGTAACTGTGCATCCTAGTAGCTTGCTCAGAGTATGTGCTTCCTCATACTTAGTGATTGTTAAAAAATGTTTTCTTACAGCTCTTGAAGGGTTTTTACATTGCAGAAATGTGTTCTGGTCAAGATACAAAGAGTTCAGTTTTATAAACTACAAAGATTCTTTATTATTTTAATGCATGCAGGGGAGAGACAAGTTTTAAAGTTTGACTCTGTTTAGGTATCAAATGATGTGGTGCACTTGAACTTGGAGACTTAAAAGAAAAAATGCACTTTGAGGTATGAAACTGGTTTAGGAATCCTCTGCCTGTGACAGAAGCTTTGAAGATGCTACATATTTTAACATTTTGGAAGACAATGTGCGCTGGGCTTAAGAGTTTTCCTTAGGCAGATGCTTTCTGTCCTTAATGCTTGAAAAAAAGCAAATGGACTGTTCAACTTTTCTGCTCTGATAACTATAGGATATCCTTTCTGCTGAAAAGTTACTGGAAAAAACTATTTGCGATAATCTCAGAAACAGGACAGTGTTTAATTGCAGAGTAGTTGAATAGGTCATTTACAGAAGCTTCATTAACAGGGAGTTTAGCAAGTGGTGTCTCATGCCATTCAGAGACAGAGTTCAAAACTCACATGTCTGTCAAACAGGAGATTCAGAAGGAAGGTGCACATCACTGTTGGAGGTTTTGTGAGTGATACTCCAGATATGAACTTTGCAGGTGTACTGGATCATTCTGTGCTGTGCTGAGTAGGGTATTAATGCATACAGCATTTTTTCTATACTCAGATATTTAACCTCCTTAACAAAGAATTTCACAAGCTCTTTCGGTTAGAATAGCGATTCTATCTGATATTAGATTCATTTACTCTTCATCAAGCTTTTCACCACATCAGTCTCTACCCAGCTGCTGTCAAGATCCCTGAGGCAGGTGCCTTCCACAGGTCTGGCGCTGCAGCAGCGTACTCGGCACAGTCCTGCGTTGGGGTGTGTTGCATCCCTCAAGATACCCGTGTACCTCTCCCACACCGAAGCAGCTTCAGCTCATACAAGCAGCTCCAGACTTTACTTTGGATCCTCAGTGTAGTTCTGCTTGGAGAACAAGCAAACAATTCTCGGCATACAGACATTCACTCCAATGGTTTCTGTATTTAGGCTATTTTCTGTTTGGTTTGGTTTGGTTTTTGTTTTTGTTTTGTTTTGTTTTGTTTTTTTTTTCAGAAGCTGAATTTTGTTCAACTCAGCCTTGTGGAAAAGTAGTGATACCAGTGTATTTTTTTTCCAGAAGAAATGTGATAGGAATTAGCGGTCACTTAAGTAATTGTAATTATCATGTAAGGTTGCAGATGAGGTGTAATCTTACATTAAGGTATGTGTAATAATGAATGTACTTATTTTCTTGTGTGTTGCTTTTCATCAGAAAATTTGAAAGTGCTTGATTAGGAGTTCCAGTGTACTATTTCTCCTGATGTACAGGGAAAGACACTAAGAATTCAAGAAATTTGGCTAAAAGTTTTTGGAGTAGGCGATGAAAGAATGCAGAGTTTGACGCCTCCTTTGTCCACTGTCCTCTCTGTTGGATTGTGTGCTAATTAGTAACAGCCTTCCAAGGAGCCATACTGTTACTGTAAATGGGGGTAAGGTTTGATCCTTGTCATAGTGTGGAGGATATTTTTGTTGAGTGGAGCTGGTGAAAAGGTCTCTTAAGTAGTCTCTGTCTGTGAATCTTGATGAATTTTTATTGCTTTGTGATGCTGGAGTGTGCCTTAAGTGCAGGAGACGAGGCAGTGTGGTTTTGTTTCTCTGTGGCCTTTTTCTTCTCTCTGTTCAAGGTGTTATTGCTGCTGAAGCCAGGTGTGTGCCAGATAACTGAAAGTCTCTGAAAAGCTGTATCTTGAAGCCTATCTAGGAAACCCCTTGTTCCAGTGACCCTAAAATTATGTAAATCACGGAGTACTAGAAGGCACAGCAGACTTAAAGAAAAGCTGAAAAAACATGGATTCTACACATGTGAAGAATCGATCTTTAAAAAGAACTAGTATGCTGATTTTGGTTTTGGTTTGTTCATTTTTTTTTTTTAACTGTGGCAGAGCTAGCTGTATTACTGTAATAAATGAATAATGGCTTTGTTACACCCAAATCCTCAGAATAGTATGATGCTGGAAGGGGGATTCCCTCTAAGCAAAGTTGACAGGCATGGTGCTGCAGCATAAGAAGTGTTAAGTGGTTTGCTCATGTCAGTGAGCTGTTAGGTGGGTGAGATGATTAATCTGGGAAGCTGGGTGCTGGTGAAAGCATGGTTTCTGGGACCAGGTTATGTCAGCAAACGTTACTGCTGACCTTTTCCATGCTTGTGCTGAGAACCTGAGGCAGTCACTGAGCAGACCCGTTTTCAGTAGCTTGCTTTAATTTGGGTGCGGTTTTCTTTGTGCGTGTTCTTAGGATGTTCTTAGCTCCCCAGTAAACATGGCCGAGCCCTTCATATCACAGCCTCAGGCAGGTGTCAGCAGCAATGAAGCTTCAGCATACCCACTGCGAGGAAATGGGGCTCGGGGGGTTGCGCTGAGAAGTGGACTCGCTACCTCTGTGGTCAGATGGCTCTGAAACATTCTTGCTTTCGCAGAGTAGCACATCTCAAGATCTGAATCAGCCTGCTGGCTCTTGATTACATGCAGTGGTCTTCCATTAAAACCAAAGTCTTCTCAAGCCTCAGAAATGCTACCTTGAGCTATATGAGTTACATTTGTAGTACTAACTAACTAGTAAGTCATTGCTGCTGCCAAATAGTGGGAAATGAAGTAATGTTGTGAAGAAGAGTGAGCTGGGAAGCTCCTTGTAGTAGTTGTGTACTAAACTATTTTTCCTAACTTTAATCTGATCTTGTGGTATTTTGAGTAGTTAATTCCCCAAAAGCCACCTTTTTCTCCTGTCCAGGAAACAAACAAACAAAATGGCTCCAAAGAACTGAGGCTTTTCCAAGTCTCTGTTTCAGAATTGCATGTACTGGTTGCATAATTTTTTGTTTCTTAAATAGTAAGAATTACATAGGTGCAGGTAAGAATATGACCTGTGCGGTATTCAGTGTGGCAGAAATTGAGATAGAGCAGTAATATTATTTAACTAATGAACTGCCCCCATTAATAGCTTTTATTATATTAGTATGCATGTCTTTGAGTGACAATATTAAACCAATGATTTGTATTAGGCGCAGGTACTGTGCAGCATAACAAGTGCAGAAGTTGTTTGTGGTTTTTTTGACAGATACAAAATAACACCTGTTCTTCATTGCTTTTTCTTTTCTTTTGCTGCTTTGGTAGTACTAGATGGGCAGGTATCTTTAGATACCTTTAGACCAGGTATCGTTCTGTACATTTTTTTAAAGTCTTCAGAACTGAAATACTCTGATACATCAGAGGAGAAATACAATTTCTTTTGCTCATTCTCTGGTTGGTAAAAGTTCAAGTTTCTTAAGGCCTTTTTTCCCGATGTAGCAGGAGCAAAAAAATTTTCATTTTTCTGTCTTCTCATGGCAGTGAATCTCATGAGCGTGTCTTGGTAGCAGTGTTTGCTGCTTTGTAGGGTGATTTTTTTTATTGCAGAGCTTTATTTTGAGGCTTTAAATTTTGGTTCATCCTGTGTCTGTGGCAAACTAACTTAGTAGGACCCCTGGAGGAGGGAGGGAGAGGGAGGGAAGGAAGCTTCTGAATGTGACATGTACCTGTGCTTCAGGATGTTCATACGGAAGATCTGATGGACACTTTAGTGGCATACAGAATTGCGCTGACCTGAGCCCTTCAAGACCATGTTCTTCTCTAAGGGTTGTGTCTTTTAAAGGTAAGAATGCTCCATGGGGTGTGGAGCAGGCTCTTGGCATGAACTTGGTTAGTCTAGAAAAACTGTGCTTTTATCTCCTGCAGTAGGACGGAGACCACTATACCTGTGCAAAGTGCTACATTGCCAGACTGATTTGTCTATACTTAATGTGTGCAACCAGTAGGAGCATATTCCTGTCCTGTAAAATGTTTGTGATGTGCATGTCAGTGTACTGTATAAATCTCAATGTAAGGGCTGGTGATGTACGTATGCTTTTTCAGACAGTAAAAATATTTGGCTGATTGTACTTGTTAATTATTCCCATGAGAGCAGAGTTCCTAAACCAAGAGAGCTATTTTCTGGAGTTGTATGTTGGTGGAACTAAAGTCTGCTGTTCAGTCTGCAGGAAATATTAGTGCCTGTTTGAACTGTTTTGTCTAAGTGGCCTTGGGGCAGAGTTTTTGTTATGTTCAGACTTTGGTTAAAATGTTTCTCATTCATATTTCCATATCCTGTTATCCATTAATGAATTTTTTGTCATGCATTTTTCTTTGGCATAAAGTGCTCTACTGAAGAAAAAGGCAGTTGAACACTTTAAGCAGTACCGTGGTCTGCATGCCAAGAAAAAAGAGAACAAAATCCTTTTCAGTCCAATTCCTTTCCTTCTTTTGTGGGAAGGAAAAAGATGATCTTACTGAAAGTCAGTCTGAAGGTAACTTCTGGGTGAGATGAGTTACACAAGAGGCAATACCGCTGAACAGAGGTGCTGTCATAGGTGTTGGAGGCAATATAGAAAAAACACAGAGAATGGACATAAGAATTATTTGTGTCCTTTTAGAAAATACACTTAGACAATAAATTTTCATTTAATATCCAGCTGCTGATTAAGAATGAGGAGACAACTTCCATTTTGGGTGAGAAAAGAGTTCTTAAATTAAAATATGTTCTTGCCCTTGGCTTTTGTTGAAGGGAGAAGAGTAATAACAAAATGGAAGTACCTGTGGCAATGGACTTGGAGATTGGAAAAGCCAGGCAATTATGGGGGGGAAGAAATTAATATATGTGGCTGCATAGAAAGTGTACTCTTTAAATTGTTCAGTCAGCTTTTCAGTACTGCAGACTGTTTTGTTTGTAAAGTGCATATGTGTTGTAAATGTCATGACTAGTTTCAGAGGGTGCTGATTATTGTTTGGGGATACAAAGTATTTAGATAGTTATGTTTGACTCTCTTTTTAGCTATGTTTTTGAAGAACTGACAGACCCGGAAACTGAAATTGGCTGTAGAACAGGTAAACAGCAAATTCCCTCACAGGAGCTTATGATGTGGCTTGCTAAAGAATAGCTCCATTTATTTTGCAGTGTACCAGTGGTGCCCTGGATCTGGCTGTGATTATGTCTGCTGCCAAACCTATTCTTAACAAATTTAGGTAGACATCAGTCACCAAATACTTAATGGACAGTGTCAATTGTGAGAGATTTGCTTTAAAATAGCAGCATAGTAGTGAACAATAATACACACCCTGCTTGCACTTTTGCAGGACATAGCATCTTTTTCCTAGATCTACTGAAATGACAGGGGTTTCCTGATTGCTCAGGAAGAAATAGTCACTTGACTGGAAAACTGTACAGAAAACTTTGGGACAGGAGGAACGAGAGTTGTCTTCTGTGAGTTTTCTGATGGCTGAGTTGTGGAATATAAGGAAATACTGAATTCCCTCAGCAGTAGTGGATACTCCACCAGCAGTAAAGGCACCCATAGCAAAACCTGATGAAATGAGAACAGCATCTAGTTCTAACCTTCCTGCACATGGACAAGCAATGAGGTACTCAGCATTTGTAAACTGACATAGTTGAGATTAGGGATTTTATTTTTCTCAATATTTTTTGCTCATTTACTCATCATTTTCCCTGCTAGAAAAATCTGAAGATTGCTCAGACAATGTCAAAGAAGTATAATGTTTTCCTAATCATATTATCTTTATTATCAATTTTTTATTATGATAACAATAATAATCTTGTTATTTAAGAGCTGAGCTAGAAAGCTGTGAAAAATTAATTTTTATATGACTTTTTTTAACCCTTAATAAGTCATGCTTTTACTCAGTGTGATTTCTGTAAAGAATGCATAACCTATTTTTTATTTGCAGATGTCAACAAGAGTATTTGCTGCAATTATATATTGCCACTTAGATATGAAAATGCTCTTTTAAACATTAACAAGACTTCTTTAATAGGTCTTTGCAATAGCATCCCAATTGTCATACACCACTTCTAAAACCTAGTGAAAGTTATCTTATTCATTGCTTGTTCTATAGGCACAGTGAGGTCCCAGCCAAAATGAAGGGCCCCATTGTGGCTGCAGTGCATGGACAAATAGTAAGAGAATACTGAAAGGCTGCAATCTAAACAGGCAGGGCAGACAAAGAGAATATTATCCTAATTTTAGAGATGGGATACTGAGGCACAGAAAAATCTAATCAGGGTCATGCAAGAATGTTGTTCAGGATCCAGGAATTAAGCCAGCTCGCCTTCAGTCCAGTTGTAGTGCCTTAAGCCAGAGTTGTTCTTCTGCAGAAGATAATGCAGCTTCGCCCACTGGCGTGTGAGTGCCAGTTGTGTCTTGCTGAGTGTTTATGAAGAAAACACCGGTTGGAGGATTAAAGTCTGTTTCATGGCACTTTGCACAGAAGAAATAGGAGTGAAAGGTGTTTTTTCAGTCATGGGATTTTTCTCTTGAGGACTGTTTTACTGCATAGATAACATATTCTTGTTAGTGCGCATTGACAAGAAAATTGAAGAAAACCTGCCATCCTTGTAGTGTTTTATTGCTAACGCTGCAAATCATGGGCTTAGTAAAATAAAGTGTTACAAATTAACTGTATTTAAAAGATTTCTTTTTTTTTTTCTCCATGTTCAGTAGTCCCTAATATGGCTGTATTCAACATTTCCTAAAACAAACAAAAACCAACCACCACAAACCAACCAACCAACCAACCAAAAAAACCTAACCAACCAAAAAAACATGTCTGTAAAGATTGGAGTTCTTTTCCTTCCAAACTTTACTTGTCAGATCACCTATCATTTGATCACTTAATATAGGATCATTGAAGCTATGGCTTTAGCAAATGGGGAAACATAAGGAGAAACCACTTTAGTACTCTCCATGACCCACTGTAAAGATGCTCTCAAGTGCAGATGTACTGTTGTGTAGCTTAGGGGGCTTATTAATTTATTTTTATTTCAGCTATTGATTTTGACTTGCACAACGGAAAGCTTCGAGTCTTTGCACTAAGTCCATGTAGAAACTTTACTGGTTTGAAATCGATTAATAGCATACCTACATCATTAGTAAGTACTTAATGATTATAGTGAACCCTTAGGATTATTGCACTGTGATACAGAAGACAAACTGACAATAATTTATGCTGTCTTCTCACCCCTTCAGCCAGCCAGAATCGACATTATGGTGGACTAAGAATTAAATAAATTTATCTGGTCACTCTGGCTGCTCTTTAGCTATGCTAATAACCTCACAAGAGCTCATTTTACCCTCTGATGTAGTCGGCTAGCAATTGTTGACTAAGTTTGAACATTAAAAGATTTTTGCAAGATTGTTTTGGAGCAAAGAAAGACCTGCATTTTCTCCAGAATGAAAATTCTTGGATTTTTATTTCTTTTAAAAAGTCTTAATTGGTGTCTTGTGAGGAGGAAATCTCTTAATGTACAGGGGATACGTTCTTGCAATAGATGTTGCTGCTGGTCCCACTGCAGTAGTCCATGCCACTCTCATATGTGAGATCAAATATTTTTAACTGTGTTGGGTTCTTCCAGCAAGCTTGGAAAGCTGAAGTCTTCCATATACAAAGCTAAAAAGGGGTGAGAATTTGCAGCCTTCCCCTAGTTTTGTGTCACGACAGCAAGACTGTTCTTGGTGAATATCTTATGTTACTACTACGCTCAAGTTAAACGTGCCCATTCTCAAGCACTTTTCTTTATCTTTTGTTTCAACTGCTGTGATCTGATCACCATCATCTGGACTAAGGTTTGCTGGTTATGTGAGTGTAGCACCAAATGGGGTCAAACCAAGTGCTGACCAAGCTGCTCAGAAAGGAAAGAAGAAATTGGTAACATAAGAGGAACAGGGAAACTTTGTAACAACCCAGATGAGAAGAGAAGCAGCAGACTGCTATGCAGGGTGCAGGTGTTAGGGATGTTAGCAGTTTTCTTCCAACTAAATGTGCCTTCAGAGAGCAAGATTTAGGCAGATCAAGGTCCACCTGTAACAGTCTATAACTTGCCTTAACACAGGTTCAGTAATAAATCACAATACCTTCTATATAGACAACTTCTTGAAAGAACAGTTGTTTGCTGTTACCATAAAGGAGGCGTGTTTTCCCATCTGCCAAGCAGACCTGTCTCCTTCAAATTCTACAGGTTTTGCTTTGGAGGACCTGAAAAGCCTCTTTTTCCACTCCCTCAAACACCATCTGCCTTGTTGCATAGCTTGGTGCGAGTCTTGGAAGTCATCTGTGTTTGGAAAGCATCTGTGTTTGTCAGTACAGCTGCAGAGGTAGAACGAAGATCATCTTCATCACAGCTAAGAGGAAAGAAGTCTCCTTTCCCATTAGAATTCTTAGCCAAACTCTTGGTGCCAGACTATCAAAAAGTTACATCCATGGTAGGAGTATTTGAATGGCCCATATTTCCAGCAAAAGATGGCCTCGTTGTTACTTATACTGTATTTACAACTTTGGCTCTAGTCAGACTAATGTAGCTGGATTTTCAGGACTCTTGATGACTTGCAGAAGTCCATTATGCTCTTCTGAAACCCATTAATGTCTCAGACTCCAACAAGGGTTTCTTACTTCACTGATAGAGGACAGCAATACCAAGCTATTGCCCTGCAGCAATCATCAGTTGTTGTAATGGCAAAAGTGAAAGCTGAGAGGGTGTCCTAGGTACCCTCTGCATAGCCTGAGTACTTCTGTAGCTTAGAAATATATGAAGTACTGAGGAAAAAATTTTAAAAGACCCCATATGTTTCAGCCAGCATTTGATATGTCCAGATCTTCTCTTTACTACTTCTGCAGGACCGGTGTGTTAATGTTGTTTCCTTACTTCTTTAGTTTTCTAGGTACCAGGAAGTTTAACCATCTTACAGCAGAAAATCAAAAGCTGAGACACAGCGTATTTGTGTGAGTTATTGCAGTTAACTTGCAGATCTGATAGCTGCTCCTGTGTCAAGGTGTGCTCACCCAGCAGAGAAGCTGGCAAAGTCCATCTGCTGTAGAAGTCTCCGGGAAACTATGTCTGTGGTGCAGTCCTCTGGCTGTTGCTAAAGGTCAGGCATCTAATTCATTAGAGCCATACATCAATCTGAGCTGAGATTCAGCCCCATCATCCATGAAGGATACTATTTGTGCTGACAAGTCTCATTTGCAGTGAGACTTCTCTTGATACATGTTCAAGGAAAAAAGAATTGTTTTGTTGCTATATAGTGGTTCATAGAGACTCTCTAGTCAAGAGGCATGATGTTCTCTTTGAATTATGAGGGAGATTAAGATGATTTCCAGCCATTCCTCCCCTTATGCCAGCCTGTGGGAAGTTGAGAAATTGGAAGTCTGTTGCAGAGACTGATAAACCTCCTGCACATGCAGTCTCTGTCCTTTTTATGTACACTTGTGTGCAGCCACCCTCACTCTCCAAGGTTTTCGATAGTGATATATGTGAGCATCAAAGAGAAATCCACTGTTTCTGCAGGGTAAGAAAGTCTCCTGATGAGAACTTCTTTGCCATGCTTCCCATACTCAAGAGCCTGGGGACTGTTACGCTCCATGTTCCACAAGTGGGATGTCACCTCTGCTTCTGGATACAGACTGTATAGTCTGGATCCTTATAAATAATATATCGTTTAATGTTTCCTTGCCCTCAGTAATTTAAGTTTTGCTGTCACTTAATAATACTGTTGCTGTACTGAAGATGTCCAGACATAAGCAAAATGAAATCTGTAGCTGGAGGTGGTATCTTTAATTAGATTAACTGTAGCTGGTAGGGAAAATAGAGGCATTTTGGGGCACACATGTCCTTAAAGCCCAAAAAACAGATCTAGCTGTTTACCTGTTGGGCTAATTGAAGATATTGACATGACTCTTCTACCTTACTTTTAAACAAGAAAGCCTGTATCTTCCTTGTATTTTAGTCACCTTGATTTTTGAGGCAAGTTATTTAACTTGATGCATAGAAGGCTTGAGGTGTTTTCTTCTTTTGTTTGAACCTTAACATGCTGAACTGGTATCTATTTTACTGTGTAGCAGGATTTTTTTCTGGGTATTTGCTTTGTAGAATTTTAGAATAGTAGACTTTGCAAGCAGTTGCTCTAGTTCCTGGAATATTTTTTTTTTTTATATGTAAAATGGGAGACAGCTCAAAATCCAGGTTCATGAGGAAGATGCTCCTTGAGATAATTTCTCTACAGTATGATCTGATAAATAAAGAGAAACATAAGAACAGTTATAGTTTTGTAGGCAATATTTTGGTGTTAATAGAGTCGTTACAGTCGCCTCCTGTTATGATTGCGCTTACCCAGTTAAAACTAAATGTGTAATTGAATGATGTCCATTTAAATTACAAGCATGGGTTTCATTGCCTGCCACCCCGTTGAACTGTATTTTGCCTTCCCTTTCAGCTTTGTTCCACTCTCCAGGTTCTTCCATGCAGCCTTAGAAGAGGAAGGGTGGTGCAGGACATGGCCAAAGCAGTGAACAGTCTGTCGTTCTAGCTGGTCCTTTCCAGGACCATCCTGTGTCACGCCAGCCCTGGGCTGTGGTGGCCAAATAAAAATGTTCACTAAATTTTATTAATATATTTTAGCAGCTTTAATATCTCTTTTTGCCCTGTAGTTTAGACTCTGATAAAAAATTAAAAAGAAAGCATTAACCAAAATTCTCAGCTATCCAAAGAGACCTCAGTGGTATATGACCCTCTTTTAATGTTCACTGGTTTCGTAGTAGTATTACCTACACCCTTGACCTCAGAAATGAGGAGGCTCTTTAACTGAAGGACAGGCAGGAAAGCCAGCCTGTTTGGGAGCAGAAAAGGTAAAAGTTAACTTGTCTGGTTACCTTGCACAAAATAACTGAAAGGTTAATGGCGAAGTGGGAACGTGGTTATAAAGATTAGTTCAGGAATCTGAAGTGTTAGAAACAGGAAGAAATATGTAAAAGGGGAATATATGCTTCTGGATGTTTTTATACAGTACAAATTCATAAACTTGTTCACTGCTGTCTTTTAACTGAGAGACAAGTAGCTTTATGTTTTTACAAAGCTTATTTTGGAGTCAAGCGTCTTCCTTTAATATTGCACAGATACCTGTGTGACAGATTTCTGCATGAGCTCGAGAGGCACTGCTGCTCCACACTGGTTTTAACTGGTCTTGGTCCTGTTGGTCCTCCTGCTCTCCAGTGCTGGGCTCCACAGTACTTTCTTCTCACTTATGCTAGTGGTAGTGTTCTTCAGGCTCTGCAGTGCCACAGCTCATGGAATTCTACTGTCAGAAAACCTTTTCCTGTTTTGTTTTGTCCTACCTCATGCTGGTGGTTCAGAGTTGCCTTGAATTTGGTCCTTATGTAATCAGTTAATTGGTGGTACAACCACAGGGGAGGAGCAGGAATATGAAGCTTGGAATCGAAAAGGACTGTACCAGTGCCTAAATCTGATCAGTTTAAATTCCTGGGGAACTGCAGCCTAACTTACCATTGGAACAGAAAATTGCAAAACAATGTTCGTTTTGAGTGTCGTACAGTGTTACAGAAAGTTTATTCCAGAAGAAATTAAATGCCTTTGCAAACGCAAAAGAGTAGCATAGGGCTTTACTGGCTGTTTGGTGTTGGATGGCTGTGCTTCATCCGAGTGGTGTATGGAGAATGGAACAAAGGCTCCATAAGCAGGTGTGCTGTCTTCTGCCTGCTCCAGGAGGTAAGGGGCTGTGTGCCTCCGTATAGGCACATTTTAAGAAGGAGATTTTTCAAGGAGGAGTAACTTACGTTAGCTACTGTCTTATCCTCTAGATACCTTAGGATGTGAAAAGCTGAGATTTCTTGGTGGCATAGATATGCAGCATACTTTCTACACCTGTGAGTTTGGGGTTTCCTCTTCCAGTAGTCTTGTGATGCATTAATCGAGTGGCCCAGGCAATTCTGGTCCTGCGTTGCCAAATTATTTTAGACTGGGATGGCAGACAGCCTATATAAATTTTGTAAGTCTTCAGACTTTTGGAACATTTTCCCATGTTTCTTTTTGCCTTTTTTTTTTTTTTTCTTAAACATATAGCATCATATGGAAAGTGGTAATGTCAGTGATGTGGTAGCTTATTTTATAATCCTTTCCAAACAGAATATTATTACAAAAGGTACGCGGATAGTGTCAATCCACAATATCTGTTTAGATTGGTAATCCCAAATGATGAACTTTTTGTCTGGGAAAGGAAAGCGTGATCTCCACCTTCAGTATAGTTTCAAAATGCCTAGATAAGGCAGTGTAGTACAAAATCTTTCCAAGTCATTTGGGGTAATATTTCCTGTATAAACTATAATTAATTAAAAATGCCCAACATTCTTTAGGATTGCCGGTGTCCTCAGGGTTGTCCTAACCTGGAAGGCAACATACCATTCGAAGTTACTGGTCTGGTTTAGAGGTGTCATCACCTTGACTCTTTACCACACTGACTCTTGTTAAGTCTATTTGCTATTTTACCCTGCATTCTTTTTTTCTTCATCATTGTTGGGTTTCATTTATTATTGCTGTTGTTGAAAAGTCCAATATTTTTGTTTTCTTCTTATTAACACTTGATTTTTTTTAGCATGCAAGATCTTCATTTTATTGTATTAACATCCAAAGGATGTAGGTCAGGACTTAGGATGATTGTGTTTGGCCCTATATTAGTTCCATTGTGAATATTGTGGTTTTACTATTTCATGGTTACCTCAGCCATGACCTGCACTTTTCAGTCAGAAAAATGTTGAGCTTGAGCATTACTCTCTGGTTCTGGTCCTGAAGTTAATGATGGTTTGAGCAGGGGCTTGGAGTAAATGAGATCCAGTGTTCTCTTTCAGCTTCCATTATTCTATGATTAAGTGCAACTGTGACTCTGGCATTTTCAGGGGTAAAATGCAATATATACTGGTTAATTACTGGAGCAACTTACTGGGTTTTGCTTCAAAAAGGGAAACTGAAGGAAAGCCGTACTAGGGGGAGAATAAAGCTGACAATTAATGGAAAGAGTGTGACATTTCTTTCTAAGATAAGACTATCCTGTCTATGCAAGCATGTTTAACTTCTGGCTGAGTAATACCCTGAAGATGTCTTTTTATTATTTCAGTTTCAAGTTTCAATTTACCATTCAAATTATTTAGTTTTTTTTAAGTAATCTTAAATGTAAAAGTAATCTCATGCACTGAAAGATTTTGTGCATCCTTCCATTTTGAATGATGAACGTATTTGTCACTTTTGTGGAACAAGAGGGGAAATACTGAGCATGTTTTTAGACACAGGGTTTAAAAATCTGTATCTCCAGGAGGTGGAGAAACCTCATGGATTTTGTTTTGGCCATTGCCATTTTTGCCATTGCCATTTTTGCCATCGCCTTTTGGTTTTTTTAGCTTTTATTTGTTAGTTTTAAACCAGTGTGTCTTGAATAGTCTTTCTGACCTCCAACTTCCCCTTCTCTCTCTTTGTACACGACCACCCCTAGTGTCTTTCAAGGCAGACTTTGTGTGTATATTTAGTGGAGCAACAGACATATACGAGAACATTTAAAGTGTGTATGATTTATAACAAAAGATCATAATTAAAATTTAATTTCCCACACAATATTGTGAGGTTTTACTGTTTGACAACCCTAATTCTGCAGTGAAAGAATGTTTTATATTATTTCTATGTATGTTTTATTATACAGTTGGATGTAAATGGTTATGAATTATATAATAGTAGAGAAAGATCTCCATATAAGTCATCTGGCTTTGATTGTTACTAAAAATAATTCCTTTGTGTGCGTTACTGGGGAAGATAAAAAGTCATATCTGACACCTGCATTTTTGTGTTTGTGCCACAATTTGCAGAAGCAACATTTTCCTCCGTTTCTATGGTATTTGTGGTTGTAATGCACATTTACCCAAACTGATGTCTTACAAAACTATGTCATATGGCTACAGCTGTTTTTTTTTTTTATTTGCAAATGTTAGTAATATAAAAACTATAAGCATAAGTTCTATTTATTTTCCAAGCACCAAAACAAAATATAAACAAATTAATGTTCGGTTTTAGATTTTGAACTAGGAAAGTCATCTTTCGTGCAGCCAGCATCCACTGTCTTTGATTTCAGATTTTCATTGTTTCTGATTTTATGCACCTACCTTGTGTATTTTTCACACGATATGAAACACTCTCACGTCCTGTTAGTTAAATAGCTCATTTTCAGATGAGGCTTTTGTCAGTGTACATTATCAACAGACAGGACTGGCCAAAAGATTTCATTTTGAGGGGATAATGATTCAGTGCTGCAAAGAGTGGGATGTGTATAGATAGCACTTCTGCAAAGCCTGTGTGTGCTGGAACTTAAATTGTCCATCCTTTCTTGCCATGAGGAGTCTACTTTGAATCTAATGAAAGCATCTTCCAGTACCATGAGGCAGCTGTGATGGAGGCCGAGCGCTTACTTTCCTTACTAGAAGGGCTGGGCAGCTGTTTCTGTCTCAGACTTGTAGCTATCTGTATTTGCACACAGGAAAGACGTAGGTCCCAGGCTCTGGTAAAGATCACCCTGCCAGTGTGGGGTAAGTTGTGCAGACCTTGGTCACTTTGTTTCCCTTTTATGGGGGACCCGATTTTTGGTAGAATATTAATACTCTTCAGAGTCACTGTTCCGCTCCTCCCTGTTCTTTTTGCACTTTGATAATTTCAGTGCTATTTGATAGTCACTCACCTTATTCACTGATTGTCTGGTGTCTTCTTCAGGGTCTTGCCTTTTCCATGAAGAAGCCTTTTCTGAGCTTACTTTGGAGAGAGCCATTTTCTTCTCCAAAATTAACCTTTCCTGAGAAGCTTATCACCATTGCTTCTGACTAAACAGGCAGGGAAGTGGGATTAGAAGATAAATCTTTGTTTGGAGAGGCTGTTGGCTTTTTTGCTGCGTATACAAGGTCTAGATTGTCAAATGGCAAATAATCTGATTGAAGAATGACACAAGTGCCCAGAATAACCCTTCAGTCCTCGTTGCTTATGAGTAGGACATGGTATTATTCTTATTGAAAGCAAGAAAACACTAAAAGATATATAGTTATTTATATTTTCTGCTTTCTGTTTCATTTCAAACTTTCCTTGTTTTCTTCATTATAAATTCTCTGAATCGCATCGGTAATATTATTACACCTAATAAAGTGTCCCCATGGTTGGAATTTCTAGTGAGACAATAATGCTTTGTACAGTTTTAATTAAAGAGTAATTTATGTCTACTCTGTGTGTGCTTACAAATCATGTATTTAATAATGAAAAACGATTTGTGCCAATCTTGTTAATGTCAACAAACTAGTAGAGTTAGTTGTACCTGTTTGGACTTGATGAACTTTCCTCTCTTAGAAACTCCTGCATAGCAAGGTTTTTAAGGAATCCAGTCTGAAATACAGTGTTTAAATTTTTTAGCTATTCTGATTGGGTAATAACAATTTATTTGTGTAGTGTGATTCCTATTTCTGATTTCCAACCTGTGGTCTTGTGTACTTGAGATTCTTGGGTTGATTTAAGTGGACTTTTGCCAGGTAGCTGTTAAGTTCTGTTCATATTAGAAGACACGTTTACGGTAGACACTTTCAACCCGACTGAGATATTTCTTGGCATCTGCAAAATGAAAAAATTTCCCAAGTGGTGCTTCAGGGTATCAGTTACTCTGCGTCTGCACATCGTTTTGATGCTGTTTCTCTCAGCAGCATCTTGATGCATGCTACATGGCTGTGCAGGTTGTTTGTATATCAGCTTCTGCCACCTCAGTACCTCAAATGGTGCTATTGGCCTGTTGGTGCAACACTGTTTGCCAGGGTTGTGCAGCAGGCTCACAGGTACGAGGACTTCTTTCCTTCGCTGCCCTGTCTCCTTGATAGTGTCTGGTGAAAATGTAGGTAATTTTGTGATCCTGTGAGCTCACCTGATTTCTTACTCAATCTATATCCTTGGATAGATTTCTCATGTATTAATACCTTCTGTGTTTTTATAAGTTACACCCTGCAGGCAGACTTTATAAAAACTCAAGACTTGTTCCCAGCCAGACTTCATATGCCTCAGAGCTGGGCGTATTTTAAAGGCTAGTATGCAAAGTTGTGAAGGTTAATTGGACTTAAGGAGTTTAGAGTGGGAAAAAGTTGTAACTTTTGTGTTTGTAAAGGGCAAAGTCTATATGTTTTTATAAAAAGATTGTCACAGGACCATTCAAACAACAGAAAAAAAAAGTTTGAAGTTGTTGAGATGTTTTAAGCATTTTTGAAATTATTTCATAACTGTAATTGAATGTATGGTTTCAAGCTGAGATTTTGTGCCAAATTATACTTGGAAGTTGTACTCCTTTCTGTGGAGTGCTGTTAGTAGAAATCTGTAGCTTCTGATCAAAAGTACCATTAGCTAAGAACTGCCAATGTGAAGTGATTTTTACCACCTTAAAACAAGAAATAAAATAATCAGGCTAGACATAGTAACTGCTTAGGGTTTTCTGTGTTTGTTTTACCAGTAGGGAGGGCTTGATTTAATATATCTGTGCAGTTTTGGCTTCATCACTACAATCATGCACTAGCACTAATGACAACAGGAAATTACCAAAGGAGTTTATACCTCACCACTGCTGTTCTTATAAATTTAAGTTGAATGTGTCAATTGCATTCTCTGGCTCTAATGCATTTAAAGGCTTGGTTAGTCCGAGACTAGCACTGCAAAGGGGCCATGGTTGATTAACCTTTCAACTGGATTTCATAGCCTGGTATGGTCAGTAACAGAGAGAGAGGCTTCTGGTTTTCAGGGGATAAGGAAACAATCTACATAATATCAGATTATGTTTGCAGAATGGTGATGCTGGTTTGTGCCCAAGGACACTTAAAGGGCCCTCTTTGGATCTATTTATGACACTGCCTCAATTACCATGAGAGGGGTGCTCTGTTCCTCTGTGGGTTTTTCAGAAACTGAAGACAATCTGCACTTCAGCGTGCCAAGTACTACTGTTGTAAGCAGGGGTGTTACCTATGCAGCAGGAGAGGCCAGAGCACATTTAATTTCTATAAATAGGTCCAGATCCAAAATGTTTGCTTTGGTTAAGAACTAATTAAATAAGATAATTTATTAACTTATTAACTTATTATTAAATTATGAACCTGCTTGAGTTGTTTTTTGAAGGAAATTACTTCTTGGAAAGAAAAAGAGGACTTGTATTTATTGGAGAAGTAGGATTTGCTTGTTGATGTTTATCAATCGCTGGTGCTTTTGTGCATGCTTGTATTCACTGAGGGTCTTTCTCATTTTTCCTCCTATTTAGAAGGCAGCAGATTGTTATTTCAATCTGAGTCAGAAGCCGCATTTGCAAGTTCTGTGATAGATTTTCAATGCTGCTGAATAACATTGGGATGCTATTTTACAGCATCTCTAAATAGGAGATGTCACTGCCCTGTTGTGAGCAGGAGCACCGTCTGTGCCGCCGATACTTGGCGCAGGGTTACTAATGCAGCAACACCTTTGTTAGCAACACTGGGTGTGGTGACCTGGTCACACCAAAGTGCACAGGAGTGACTGCAGGCTCTGCCCTCTAAGCTGTGGTGGATGAGTACACGGGCTTGTTCTGAAGTTACAGCTATGCAGAGTGAAACAAGTTACCTCACTTGTAATGTTAGAGCTCTGAGGCCTTCAAGGGTAATTTAAGCCCATTTTACTCTGTGTTTGTAATAGTTTAAGAATGCATGTATTGCATTTTGTGTTTCAGCTGAGAGGGATAAGTGCCTGTCATTGTCTGACTGTGCCCATCTTTTGACTTCATGAAATTCCTCATACCGTCACTGAGAATTATCTCATTAACCTACTTTGTCTCTTCCCTGAGTATTGTTGAGGAAACACACAGCAGGGTGTTTGAACTAGAAGGGACATTCAGCCAGAACCAGAAATTTCATGTCAGGAGATCTGGTTCAAAATGACATTCCTGACTGTATTTGAAGTTGTAAGATCCTTGACCTTGGTTACTCTAAGTAGCTTTTAAACAGGAGACTTTCTCTGGCAATCTGTAGTCAAACTTGTGGAATATTCTAACAGGGAGTATATCCCATGCAGCATATTTTTTAAAAGGATCTTTAGGCAGAGATTTTAGAAGGTGTATTATTTTACTGTTTCAACAGTTGACAAGTACTGAAATGCTTATTCCACTTCTTGGCAGTGAGTGTTAAGAAAAAGGTTTTGCTGCCTGTGTTCTGACTCTGATTGAGGGGTGAGTCTGCAGCACTAGTATAGGACCTTGAAACCCAGAAGAGGAAAAAAAAAAATAAAAATCTCTTTAACATTAAGAAGCTCTTACAGAGCAATGTATAAATTTGTTTTGTATAAATTAATGTAACCATAGAGGCCCTACAGTATTTTCAATTCTTTTTTTCTTAAATATATTTTTAAAGCATAATTTCTAATTCTTGTATATATTTTTAACTTTCCCACAGATATGCACTTATTTGGCCATTATCCAGCTCATGATGATTTCTATCTTGTAGTGTGCAATATCTGCAATCAGGTAGTCAAGCCACAGGTTTTCCAGTCACACTGCGGTAAGTGAATGTTTTCTTTCCTGAATTACAGTGCCAAATGGGCGTATGGCTCTCTTAAGAATCATTGCATATGATCGTGACAGAGGCATTGCAGATACACTTTTCTGGTTATCTTGTGTTCTTTCCCCAGAAAGTATCAGCGATGCCTTCAAATAAGAGTATTTCCTGTAAAGGGAGTTAAATTACTTGTTCTAGAAGCTGAGATTTTCAAGGTGAACTTGTTATACTAAATTAAGCTATTACAACAAATAAATCCTGTTAGTTAGACACTAGCTAGGCTAAAACTGCTACGAAGTAATATTGGATTGTCTTTTGTCAAAGCTGCAAACTGAGGTTGGTGATACTGATCTGTGTTAACTGGAAGTTGGATGTTACGGATTGTTCTCTGGTGGTATTTGTGCATAGGTGTATCTAGGCTTTATTTTTCGATTTATCACAGGGTTTAATTTTTTACTTAACTGGCATGTTGAGTCACATTTCTTAAGATTCTCTTAAATACTCATTTGAGAAGCTGCAGAAAAATGTTCAGATATTTATTTCTCAGTTAGCATGACAACAGCAAGATGACAATTTTCACGTTGAGTCTTTGTAAGCAGAACTACTTTAGTTAGAAATTTTTGCTATTGATTAACAAACTACTTTCAAATTTTCCTGAAAAACTTCATCCCAAGGTCTGGTTTATTTATTACTTATCCAGTGGTTTGTTATTTGTCTAGTGATTTGTTTCTGTGGTGTTTGGTCTTGTTTGGTTTGTTGTTTGTTGGTTTTGTTTTTTTTTTTTTAAAAGATTGCAAAATATGTCTGGAATGGCTGGCTTTGCATGAGGTTTAATCAAATTCAGTTTAATCAAATTAATTTGAAGGTGATTGCATAATAATGAAAGGCAGCTAGCACTGAGGATGGAATCAATTACATACTTGGGGGGAGGGGAGATTCAGCATGATTTTCCTTGCCTACATACAACAAACTTAACAAATCTGTGCCCCTTTGTCTTCTTGAAGGCAAAGGAACTCAGTAAGGGGAAGATGTAAGTGGAATGAGCAGAAAGTTTAAAAGTTTATTTACTTTTAAAGAGATACTGCTGAAATATTGCCTTGGGTTTGTATGGATAGACTACTAACAACCAGCCAGGAGCAACATAGTTTCAGCATTAGCGCTGAAAGGCAGTTGTATGGCTCACCACTACCTTTGGCCTAGTTTGAAATCGTTGTGAAAAAATTGTAGTAGTGGAATATAGCTTTTACATCCAGTGAATAAGTAAAGATCTGAAAGTCTTAGTACAGTGAGAGAAGGACTTTTAATATAATAGAGTGGGCAGGTGTTAATGCCAAAGTTTTAACAAGCAAACCGGCTATTTTTTTTCAAAATTTGTTTCTTGCCTTTAGTCATATGTATTTTTTTCCTGCCCAGCTTTAGATATCTTACAGTTCTTTCAGTGACAGAAAAACTGCTCTGCTTATGGTCATAGGTACAGTGGATACCATAAGCATCAAACTGGTGCGTCAATAACGGATCCACTAGAGAACAGAAGAACCTCTGTAACATCTT
The DNA here is from genome assembly GCF_000691845.1 of Merops nubicus. NCBI lineage: Eukaryota > Metazoa > Chordata > Aves > Coraciiformes > Meropidae > Merops > Merops nubicus. The sequence continues at coordinate 31,378 of NW_008629738.1, forward strand.
GCTGTAGCCTTCTGTCATTGTGCTGTTTCCTGAACATGACCTTCTGGTTTGGGGAGCAGTATGAAAGTTGGTCCTGTTTTCATGTAGGAGGCATATACAATGATGTTTCTTCTAGATGAGGGTAAAGTAATCCATGTTATAAGGAACTTTTTGAGCTCTTTGGAAGTCACGAGTTACCATCAGTGTTAGTGTGTTGCCTGTAAATTGCAAAGGTCCTGTGAGTCACTGTCCTTTTTTCATCTTCTCTTTTCTCCGTTATTCCATTATCTATAGAATCCCTTTTACTTCATCTCCGTTATAGCAATCCTGTGACACTGAACGATATGAGCACTAAATTCTGAATTACTTGATTTAATGGCCTAAAGTTAATAAAGAGTTAAAAAAAAAAAAAGTTGGCTTTCTTAAAAGAAATGGAGAATACTAAAATTAACTGACCAAAGGTGTTACCTCTTGAAGATCATTCCTAATCTAGTCAGACTTGTTTTGAGAAAGGTGTACTGGAATGTTGCAGAAAGGCCTGTGGAAGAGTTTTAGATATATACATAAAATATTTTCTTTTAAAGAAGAAACAGTAAAAGTGATGTACTAAAACCATATAAAGAGTTTTAGAAAAGAGTAGGCTTCTGGAGGTCTTGAGGATTATTGTAGAATAACTAATAATTTATTTTCAAAAAAATAATCTGTTTAAAGTACTACATGTTGTATAACTGCATCTGTTAATGTATAGTTGAGCCACACATGGATGTTATTAATTGATCTGTAGTTGCATTGTTTGGGGAGAAAATGATAAGAATCTTCCATTAGAAAACAGATCAACTGTGGGTAATCTCTCATTTGATATGTTGTGTTATCTGTAGTCCCGTGGGAAGGGTCTGGAGAAGGCTTCATTTGAGACGTTAGTTCTGTCTGCACTCAACTCTTCTGTGAAGCAGGGATATTTAATTTGAAGTTTTATGTAGAGTTTTGTCACCTGTTGGACACAATAAATTGGGTGGATCAGCTTTTGTGTAATTGGTAAGGCCATGCAGCAGTATAGCTGTAAATTCAGTGATGTTGAACACGCCTGTCAGGAGCCTTTGAGGTATTTTAGACAGTCATGTTGACTGTAAAATGCATTATTTTACATGTCTTGAATTGCATGTGTAATGTTATAACAAAGACAATGGAATGAGAAAGCATTAGAAGCGACTACTGGGTTTTTGGCTTTTGAAGGGCTCATAGAATTGTCAGGGTTGGAAGGGACCTGAAAGATCATAATGGGGAGTCTTTATTGCTACTGACAAGAACTTGTGGAGGTCTCTCCCAGAATCTCCCACAAAATGTGGTTTGTTTCTAATATCCCTGGTAAGAACCCGTCCATATTCTCTCAGTAAGGATTTAGGTCCATGCCAGACACACTTGGTTTTTAGTTCCCTGCATTGTGACTTGAAGGTCTTGGCTTTGGAGCAGCACTGGAATGCCTAGTTTAGCAAATGCTTGTAACACTTCTCGAGGCGTTGCTGGCATTTGCCTTTCTCCAGAGTGTAAGAGGACCCACTGTTCCATTTGTCTATAATTTCAGAGATGTGGCAGCCATCCTTGATGGCTCTGGGGAGTTCACAAAGATTATAGAGGCAGATGTTGTTATTTAACTTTTAAGGGTTTGATTCCTGGAATATCAAGCAGAAGAAGAGAAAAATCTGGTTGTGGTTCAGGCTTTTTTTAATGGGAGGTGATGCATCATACAACCTTAGACCAGTAGAAATCAGGAAGGTAAAAGAAGACTTCTGGCTAATTAGAGGACTGGCTTGCTGGACTAGAGAGTCTTTATAATAAACACAGTGTTAAGCTCAGCATTGCAAAGTAGTAGATCTGTTGTAGCCCAAGAGAGGCTAATCTGAGAAATTCTGAATTATTTTAAAGAGCAGTTTCATGTCCTTGTTTCTGTGAGATAAACATTTATATCCATTTGTGAGGATTAAACCATTCATGTACATATGGCATAAGCCCAGCTGAAAGAGATTTGCCATTATAGGCTGCTGGATAAACCATATAAATGAAACAGTTTCTTGAGGTCATTCGGTATTGTTGTGCACTTAGAAAATAGTGTATAATAATGTCATCAACAATAGGGTTGAATGAGTGGGTTTTGCTTCTGAAGCCAGTTCTGTTGAGTAACTTGCAGTGGTAGATTTGTTTTTTAATGTGTGAACATATAGTTGCATTTATTTCTCCACAGAGTAGTTTGAAATGAGAAGTCAGTCTAGTTACATGTACTTGGCACATGGGGAGCTTTAGTTTTCCAACTTTGCTCTCAAATGCTAACCTCAGTGAATCTACAGGGCATTTCTTGAGACACGAAAAATGTAGTGGTTTGTTATCTCTGAAGTACCATAATGTTCTTGCTGTTTGTTTGGGTGTTTTCCTCCAATGTATCTATTTTGTAGGAGATTTTTTTTAGGGTGGCAGTTGAGTTCTGTCCATATGGCTTCTGTTAAGTCCATTCTGTGAGTCTGTATTACTTTTTAAGAGGGGGCCCATAATATTTCCCAGGAGATGTTTCTGTTTTCCTTTGGCCCCAGAGAGAGTAAAGCTTCATATTCTAATACTGTGGTGTCCTTTACTAGGCTGAAGAGGATCAGATACTGTTTTGGTTGTTTGGGTTTTTTTAAAGTGTTGCATACGATAATAGGTTCATTAACTTTGGTCTTTTGTCATTGAAAGGAAAATCTCTTAGAAAAGGTAGCTCAGGCGCAGTGAAGAACAAGCAGTGAACGTATAGAGAGCTTCTCAAAACATCTTGACTGTTAATATGAGGGAACAAACTAATGATGGGAAAGTGTTAAAAGTAAAGCTGGGGGAAGAAGTGAATTAGCCAAGCTAAATAATGCAAGTTGGTTAAACAATAACTGCAGTATAACCATCAAAGAAAGTTTCCAAACATAGTCTGGAATGGTTTCCAAAACTGTGGAGGGTATCTTAATGAACTGAATAGTTAAGATCCCCGTTTGATGAAGCTGTAGCGTACAGGGAACAGTTTTGCTTTGTCAAGGAGAAATGATCATAAAGAGCTCTTCTTTTGCTAATTTCTTTATTGGTGGTGCATTGCTATCCATCCTGCCTATCTCTAAGGTTATTCTAACAGCCTTTTCATTCAGCAGCAGAAATTCTTATATCTTAAAGAAAAATCTGTCCTTGATTTTCTGAGTTATAAATCCTTTGGCTGACATCCTCATGTCCTCATGAAAGTTGGAAAAGGATATTTCTTTTTTCTTCTCTTTGCCTGTATAAGCATCATTCAAAAGAAGGCCAAACTAGAAAGTAATGGAGCACTGAAAAAAATAAAAGATCTGTTTTCCCTTCCATATTGTAATTATTTTCCTAAGAAGGGTTATAAATTTTGAATTAACTCAGAGCAGGTGTTTTAGGTTGTACTGGTGTGTTACAATGTAATGAAGCAGGACTGGAGACGGGCTGAGCATAGAGGCTGGGTAAGAACGATTTGCTTTCCTAACACAAGCTGGAACATTTACTACCTGGCCTCTTTTTTTTGCATAAGGATTTTGATATGCGTATCACTGTCACATTTGATGGGTTATCAGGTTTTATATTACTTCCAATTAGTCAATGCTTTTTATATTAAATACAGCTGTTTGGGGTTTTGTGATTGTTAGTATTTTATCCACCGCATCTGACCTTTTATTGGGGGAGCACTCTCATGCCCTTCAAGGACAACGACGTTTTGAGTGGTTCTTCTGTTACCATGACTTTGTCTTTTCACAGCTTTGTCAAAACTTGTTATATGATATAATTATTGATTGAATAGCTTTCTGATTGTCACATGGTTAGGTTTCACTGCATAAAAGAATTAAAATAATGAAAATTACTCTCATCCCTCCTGCTCTCTCTTAATATGGAAACGGTAGCACCTTAGACTGACAAGAATCCCAGTTTTCTGTCGGTGGGGGGTGTGGGGAAGAAGGAGTTCAATGTTTTGCATATTATTTGTACATTTTCACTTTGCAATTGCCTGGGATACGCTGATTTAATTTGTAACCTTCATTTCCATTACTTTAAATTGAAGCCCCTAGTAGCTGAGCACATGAAAATTTTCCCTTAGCTTTACAGTCTATCAGAAATCATGTTCTCAAGACCCAAGTACAGGCAATGGCATAAACCTCTGCCTTAGGTCTTGGATGGAAATCTAAGCGGTAGTTCCTGCAATGATACATGCAGGTTGTGTGGGGCCGTCATGTCCATGTCATTGCAGGTTCTCCAAGGCCAGTGTGATGGTGGTTGCTGTGAAACTGCTGTCACAAGCCATTTTTTGTGCCACTCCTTGGAGAGACCAGTTCTATATCCTACCTGCCGATAGACTCTGTCCAGGTTCAGAAAAGCACTTAGTTGCATAAAAGATAATAAGTTGATGTTTTGTTGCTTGATTCAAATGAAGCAATAAATAAAAATCCTCCTTAGTCATTCATATGTGTGAGAGTGTTGGTCACCTCAGTATTGACTACTGTGCTCATCCAGGACTGCAGCAGCTTGGGATTTTTGTACGTGCCCTGAAGAGAGCTCTGTGAAAGATAAATTCGACAAGGCCATGTTCATTCAGGGAAAACAAACAAACAAACAAATCTTACATTTTCTGTAATTACTTGTCCAGGAAGCAAGAGATTTGAATTTAATAGCCTTACCACCTAGGAGCTATTCTCTCATCTTCCAGCTCCTGGGAGAGGAAAATGTCCTAAGCACCAGGCACACCATAACCCAGGCAAGACTAGAGCGTGCTTTTTGCACTGAATATGTATCAGACAAAGTAAAGCTGAATTCAGAGAGTGACAGCCAGGCCCAAGGGATGGGTTGTGATAGGGACTGAAAAATGTGCAACTGATGCTCAGAGCAACAGCAAATAAATCATGTCCTCACCTTGCAGGTTGCTGAGATCTGCTCAAGGCCGGAAGGAGTTAGTTGTGTTTTCCTTTCTTAGTCTGATGTGTGAATTGAAAGTGGAGCCGTGTTCAGACCTGCTGATCTGCCTGCTTAGAGACAAGTAGCACATGATTTGATAGGCTTGGCCTTTTTCATATTTTCTACTAGCATCCCACTGCTTAAACTGCTTTCTTCTTTGTTGTTGCTAGTTTATCATCAGTGAAAAAGCCTAAAACGGAGAAGTTCAGATACAGAAATAGATAGTATATAGAGAGAGTTACAAGGTCAGTGAGTAGTGTAAGGAGGAAGCTGACAACTTCCTATAGATAACTTCTACACTTCAAAAACTCACCGCAGGTCGATGTGTCAATAATTGAAAATTTCTCCATTCAAAAGATTCTCTGAATGCGAAAGCACCAACATTTTGGCAGTGCTGAATTTCAAAGGACTGTGCACTGGGGAGCAGAAAGTGTTCAAGAAAAGAAAGCATTCAGCATTGAAGAGAATGCTACACATGTATGCAGTTGCTATTAAGCATAGTAACCTCCCCCCTCCCTAACTCCCTTGCCTATTTCTGGACCTGTGTATGAAATTGAGAAGTCTGGAAGTAAAACAATGATTGTCTTTTCCCTAATTTTTTTCAGTTAAGTTGTGCCTTTACAGGGCCTTTACTGTGCTGTAATTTTGCGATGTTTATCTTAAATAAATCAACAGGAAGTATATTGAAAGAGTAGTAATGACGCTGAGCATTTCAGTGCTCTGGAAGTGTATTGTTCTAGCTTACACGTAATTCCTACCATTATAAATGAGCTTATCACTTTTGCATAGTGTATTACTTGACAGTATTTAATTAGTGAACCCTTTTGTACTTTTTTTTTTACTTCATATAAATTGTGGTAAACGATGCAATACGTACTTGAACTGAGTGGTGTTGTCATGGCATTGATGAGAGATACAGATCACATAATTTTTTTCAGTCAAGTTTTTAATAGAGCTGTAGTTTTAAATAGTAACCAATAAGGATTTCTTTTAAGGAGTGTCCATTAATAGAACTCAGCTGTTGAAAGTTGACTGTTGCATTAGGCTTAAATTTAATCTCCTATATACTATAATTTACAGGCCTGCATTTAGAGCATCGCTCTTTCAGCTGCTTTCCTGGTGGAGGGATGGGGATTGTGATAATGGGAGAGAAGGGAAACGTATATTGACATTTTTCCATCATAACCTGGGAAAATCTGGCAAAATCAAAAATAGAGGTATTTGGCTTGAGGCTTTCCACAGTGTGTTTTACTTGGTCTAAAGTGGATGTCTTCTATCTTGGAGAAGGAGTGTTTTTTTAAAATTACTTTTAAAAAACACTTCATGGTCCTATTCCTAGGTAAAGTCCAAAATGGAATTAAGAGGTTTTTGAATTCACTGTTTGGAAGTGTTTTGGTAAGACATAAGCAAGAGGAAATCCTTTTTTTATATGAAATTGTGATGCACTGTAAAGGAAGGAAATTTGAAATGGAATCTGAACTTGCCAAAGGCCCAAATAAGAAGTCATTGTTTCTTCATTGTATTCAAAGTCATAGAAATGCTAAGATCAAGGCTCTTCTCTCTGTTATCCTTTGTTTATCCTGTGTGTGATCAGGCAAAGGAGATGTGGTAGGGTTTTTGAGGGTGAGATGGAGGGGGTTAGTAGCATGGTGTTTCCCTCTGCATGTGTTACAGAAGGTAATTAACGTTTGGATTAGTCACTACCAAACACTGTAAGTTCTGTTTCAAGTCTATAGAAGTCTTGTCTGCTTATAGCCCTTCCCATTTACCATGGCTTTTAACAGTTGTCTAAATGTTTTGGGTTTTATTAATTTTCTGCTGTAACAATTTCTCACAAAGCTTATTACAAGTTTAGGAACTTCTCACTCTCCTTGTACTAAAATTTTTACTATAAGCTGGCTCATAAAGTTGATTCTTGTCCATTGACTATTGGATTTTCCCAAAGGAAGCAGCAGCAATTTTGGGGTAGTGCCTTCTCTAGCAGCTGAACATCTTCTGTGCCATGAGTTGTGGTTGCTGAGTCTGCATGTGAAGTGGCAGGTGGGGCTGGAGGTGCAACTCATCTTCTGTGTTCAGGGCTCCCTTCAGAGCTGGAGAACTGGGCCTGAGAGGAGGTTGGATGACCCTGGACTCTAGCTCTGGCCCTCATAGCTGCCAGGACTAGACTGCCTTGTTATGTACAGTGGTGAGTGGAAAGAAAGCCAGAATGGCCGTTTGTTATTCCTGAAGTACCGTTTCTGACAGTGTGAAATGTTGCTTTCCAATAGTGTTTCCATTGCCTTTTCTAGCACCTAGAGGCCACTTGGGGTGCAGTGAGGAAGACAAAATTCCCTCGACATGCAGGAGGATGATAGGATAGTCAGACATCCTTTTTCAAAGAGGTGCAATGGGGAACAATTGAAATAAATACTGTAATTCAAGAACTCATTAATTTTTAAGCTCATGAGCCTATTAATTATTTTTTTTTTTTCCAAGTTGGAAGTACGTATATTAAATGCTTTCCATGAAGAAATATTTTTTTTATTTGGTGGTTAAAAGAACTCTTCTTTTTTTTGTTTGGGAAATCTCAGCTGTGGTAAACTAGCTGTACAAAGCTTGCAAATCTACTTTAGATAACTTTCCCACAATTTTCAGTAATAATGTTTATCCCAGACATTGTATGCCTTCATAACTTTTAAAATATTTCTTCTAGTTTATTACACTATAAATCTTTTCCTCTAATATAGAAGCATGTTTGTCTCAGCTTCATGTTGAAAATCTAGTGAGTTCTGTTTATTTCATTGTCATAGTAGTACAGAACCTCTTAGTACCTGACTAATGCCAAATCTATTCAAAACATTTTATTTGCATGCATAAAATACTGCACTTAAAATTCTCATCATTTCAGGTGCAACTGAAGCTCCGTGTGTTTCCCATTTCACAATCCTGTAGTGATTCATATAATTATCCTAATAGCTGATTGCTATTCTGTTTAACTGGTGATATTAATGTAATAATTGTCATACAAAAATCTAAAATATTGAATTAGGTCTTGTTCTAAAATACATTTTATTATTACAGATAGGCTACACACACTGTAGGCTTCTGTTTTCAAAATATTTTTTTTCTGCATTCTTCTACATAGGTAATGAAATTATATTCTACAAGGCTTAATGAAATAACTGTTTGAAATATGTTAGGCAAACTATTTGAGCAACTTATTCACCTCACTGCATGTTTTTTTTTTTATGTTGATTTAATTTCAAATACTAGATTTGGCTTCCTGCACCAAAACCTGCCTAATGTTAAGATGCCTAAATCAGCAGCTTGCCTTATTAGCTATTTATGTTTGTGAGACTAATAATGCTCATAACCAGGAACATTTTCTTTGACTAGTTTTCTGGGAAAATATTTATTTTTCTGTCCTCTTTTATTCTAAGTAGTCTTTTTGTTTTCATGAAATAATCTTTTATCATGCCTAGCATCTGCTCTGCAACTAGTGAGGTATAACTAATACCATACTTACATAAAATACCAAGCATTGCATGTGAGAAATTTAAAGTAAGCATTAATGTATGATTATTTGATGTGCCTGCTTTCAATTTATTCCCTGTGTTGTGTCAGGTATTCTTTTTCTGGAGTGTATCATCAGTGTTGTGCTTTGCTAATTGTGTAACTAGCAAATTTTTTTTTTTTTTTTTTTTAATCTGCCTATAGGTTTAAGATGGGTGATTGTAAAATTGTTTCGGTTTTTAATTCAGTTTGTGACGAGAAGGATTGGCAGGGAGGAGTCTCATTGTTGCTGCTTCTTTTAGCTCAAATTATTGAAGCAGGAGTACATTTGTGCAAGCTGAAATACGGACCCATGATGGGCCAACAATACTGTGGAAAACGTTTACATTGACTATAGGTGTTTCAGATTGCGTTAGTATATGTTTGATGGTGATCTGATTGTATAAACCATGGAGACCAGTGCATCCTTGTGTGTACTTTAAGCTTTCTCAAACTTGCAGGAGTATTGTGGATGTCCAAATGAGTTTGGAGACAAGTGTTTCTCATTCTGTGACTAGGTAGATGAAAACTGCAAGATATCAGTAAAAATAATGCTTTCCAATTTGCCTGGGATAAAAAAGGATGGGTTTGCTGTTTAAATGTATCTTTTTGTCACTGTCTAATGCCAGATGCATTTAGTGGGAATGCTGAAATGAGCAGCAAAGCTTTTCAGCATTTTGGCATGGGCAGGAAAGGCATAGTGAGGGTGAGACCGTTAAGGCTCTGGAGGAGAGCACAGTGCAGAGCTATGTGTTTAGTAAGATGAGTATAGATACAGTGCAGCAAAAAATTGAACCTTGAAAAGAGAAGCCTGGTGTTTGTCAATGTGATGCTAAACAATTTTGTTGACCTAGTAGGTTTTTATTAACTTAATGGAAACTTGTGTGCTGTGGGGTCCTATGGAAAGGATTCTCAAAACTTAGCTATACACTGTGTGAAGAAATAACTCCTTTTTTGGTTTGTTTTTGAATCAGAAACAATCATTTCCTCTCCACCTTCATAACACACGTGCATCATAATGCTCCTCTGTCATTGCTCATCCAGTTTGACAAGTTTGAATCTGTCTAATTGTCACTCTTGTAGAGACTCTCCATGTCTTTGCTATGTGTTTTTGTGTCTTGCCCAACTCTTCTAAGCCATTTTTGAAAGGAGGGAAGCAGTGGTATGAGGTGCTATATTCCTTGCCTAACATCTGAGTTGCCTTTGTGATGACTGCAGATCATTGAGATGATAATTCCGTAGAACTGTTACAAAGATCAGTGTCTCCTCACTGTGTAGTGATAATTCAAAGGCCACATATAAAGTGTGTATATAAAGTTAAAATAGTTTTCTTCCTCCATGTCTGTCACATTATATTTCTCTACATTGAATTTTATTCACTATTTTATTATACCATTCCAGTAATGTTAGGTCTTTCTGCAGTCTGCTCTGTTTGGTCTGAGTGATGATATATCAAAGACCTTGTTCTCTCACTAACCACCTTCTTCTTTGGATAATTTCTGAATATGTTAAATAGTTCAGGCCCTAATCCAGACCCTTGCTACATGTCACTGATGAAATTCTTTCTTTGAGAACCATTTTTACACTCTTTTCCTTGCCCTTAATTAGTTTCTTAGCCTTCAGGTGAGGGTTGGAACCCTCCTTCCTGTTTCATAGCAGTTATGTTACCTTTAAGAAATATGAATACATGACCTCATTTCACTAAGCATGCTGTGTCAATTGGATTTTCCATGCTCACATGTCCCTTTTTGCCTTCCATGACATTTGTGGCTCATAACGGGCTTTCACAAAGCTAGACTAACTTTTACCCAATACGTTGTGCTTATTCATATGTACATTAACTTGGTTCCTTCTTACAGCTTCTACCCCTCTGGCTTGGATTTACTGCAGATTTGCCACTCTCTGTTTCTTTGCATTCTCCCAGGTGTCGATGTTGCCTTCTGATCTTGAGGCCTAAGCTGGTTTTCAGCAAGAGGCTTTGCTTGCTCATTAATAGCTCACTAACTGCATCCATGGCTTCTGGGGACCTCCTGGACAAATACAAATGGTCCAGCTCTGTCTAGCCAATTTGCAGCCTCCTCTGCCACTACTTCAGTTGGAGATAGGATTACCAAGTCCCTTGGAGCTTCTGAACCATGAAGGTCATTTTTGTCAGGACTAGAAAATAAGAAAAGTTGTATCTCTGCCTATGTGTCTATGTGTGCGTGTGCATTTCTATATGTACACATATATATTGGCTGATCAGTCCATTGCACTCTGAGTGCAATTGGAGCTTTAATTTTAGAATATCTGCTAGGGAGTAGTTTGTTGCCACTTCTTGGGTAGAAGTGTTGGGAAAATCTTGCTGAAGAAGAAAACACACAGGTTTTCCACATTGAAGAAATGGCTTGAATAACTAATTATTCTCTCATTCCTTACCAAAATAAATTTTGTGCCTGTAGAGGTGAAGTGTTGAACTTGGCCTGAGGTAAAATCTTTCTTTTAGGAGCCCCAAGAAAAAGAAAACAGAGGAAATGAAAGTTCTAGGTCTGCAGCCTAGGATTTCTGATCCTTTAGCCACTAGCCTAGAGGTTAGAACAGTTAATGTGCAATGTGAAACATCCTATTTACCCTTTTCTTCCCTAATCTGAGGGGAGTTGAATCAATAGCACCTTAAGAAGGCTACCCTGTGTCGATGGGTGGTTGTAATCACACACATGGGCTGTGTTCTCCTTTTCCATAACGAAATGCTGATGGAAGCTGGGGTATCTCATCTGCCAGGGGGTGGTGGAACAACTCCCTTGTGAGGCTTTGTCTGCTTCTCCAGTTGTGTTTTATGTGGAAAAGGAATGGAAAGGATTGAGGGAGGCTCAGAATTACCTGCAGGCTGAGGGGACCGGGTGTGTCTCCTATTGGGAGTCACAAGTTCAAGTCCACACTGATTTCTCCTCTACTATTGATGTTTGTATTTTGTATAAAATCATTAAATTGCTGCTGAACAAAGTAAGAGAAAGAGTTAGGCCCTGAGTTTGACAAGTAAGATACTCACTTAGGATGCAACCTGTGTTTCAGGAGAAATGTTTATAAAAAGCTGACATAATTTCCGAAGGAAGGAAGAAGAGCGAATTAAGCCAAAGTAGCTGTGTGTAAGAGAGATATAAAGCCAGTTACAGAATCACTTGATAATCATAAAAGGATATTTGGGCGGGGAAAAGCCCCAATGATGTCATCTCCTGTGTTGGATCAGTGATAACTGCTGATGTGTCCTGAATGTAAAATAATTTTGAGGACAGCCAGGATACTCGGGGAGTAGTTACCAGCAGCGGGTTGGTTGACAGAGCATGAGTGTTCCCTCATGATTTGTCTGTCTCATCACTGCACAGCTCGTGGCCAGTCGTCTGGCGACCGCTGGGAGCTAAGGGCTATACGTGCACAGAGTTAAATACTCCCTAACAAATGCTATGATAATGGCACAGCTGCCCCTAGCATTTGCCCTATCAGTGTCACAGGTTTTTTCCTTGCAGAGAGGTAAAAGGGGAAAAAATAAGCAAAGAAACAAAAAACCCAAATACCCACTCAAACCAAAATTATAAACGGACCTTTTATATTTTCCCTCAAGAGCAGGAGGATGTGCCTAGGAGTGTTACACACATCCCCAGTACCACAGTTCACATTTCCTAGCCTGGAGTCCAGGGACTCACAAAAACTTCATCTAGTATCCTTTGGTCAGACTTGGGAAGAACTGGAATGTTTGGGGAGTTCTTCTTTTCCATGGCCCAGATCTCTAGTGCTCCATAAGCCTTATCTAGCAGACTGGGAATAAATCACATCAAAATTAGCCTGTCTTTGCATTTGAAAAGGGGAAAGAATGAAAGGTCAGCAGCAGTGAGGACCATGCTTAGCAGGATTTGGAGGTTTTTTAAGGGAATTACGAAGAGAAGCACGCCAGGATATTTTCATATCCAGTCCATGTTATTTTTGTAGCTTTCATTCTAATTTATTTTTATAAACTAGAGGAACAAAACCACAAGTACTGGACTACCATGTCTCGCAGACATAAGTAGCTTTGAGATCACTGTGATACATATAAAGTCATTCCCCAGTTTTGGAGCTCTTGGAAGCAAACCGATGAAAAGGTTTTCTCTCCACAGAGAGCCCAGGTCAGGTGAAGCTCTGAGGCAGTTCCTCCTCAGGGCTTTGTGCAGGTTTTAGGCAAGTGCTTTCCCACTTTCCCATCGTGATTATCTCTTGGCGTGCACAGTGAATGATTGTAGAGAGGCATAAGGGAACAGAGATGAATTGTGGCTTCTGCTCTAATTTGAGGATGCCCAAGTGACGAAAAGTCAAAATATAAAGGCAGGTAGATTTAGATTAAATTAAATTAAGAAGCTCTTCACTATGAGGATGGTAAGGTACCGCAACAGGTTATCAAGGGTAGTTCTGGATGTTCCTGTTCAAGGCCAGGTTGGATGGGGCCTTGTGCAACCTGGTCTAGTGGGAGGTCTCCCTTCTTGTGGCAGGGGTGTTGGAACTAGATGATCTTTAAGGTTGCTTCCAACCCAAACCATTCTATGATTTTGGAAATGCAGGCAGGAAAAGATGAAGAAAGTGCCTTTTTCCCTTGCATTTCTGAGAACTGTGTCAGTGGAACCTGGCAAAGTTGGCTTCAGTCTCTTCTGCTTTGCTTTCATCTGCAGAGAGGGATTCAAGTTACTTGGTAGCTCTTGTGCTAGGACAGTTTTATTTCCTGTTGCTTACCACATGATGCAGTTATCTGAAGGAATTACAAAGTTGTTGCCAGCAGTGCATCAGAAGCGCTGTTGATGCAGAGAACTTTGGTTGGTTTTAAATCACAGGTATGAATGTGGCAATTCTAGCTAGAAAGTATTACTGAGATGGACAAAGTTCAAATAAATTATAAATACAGCTTCAAGTGTCATGTTTTCAAAGAGAGCTAAAGAAACAGATATATTCCACCGAACACTTAAAAATTCAGATAGCTTAATGCAAGTTTTAGTTTTAACTGTTAGTTATTCATTGATTTTTTTTTTCTCCATAGTTCCATTTTACAAAACAGATTTTCAGTTTTTAAACAATATTAGTTTAGTTTCATTTGAGTAGAATTGCCTTGTGTCTTGGTTTTGTTTTTGCAAAGTTTGACGTTTAATGTAGGGTTGGGTTGATTTCCCCTCCCCTTCTTCCCTCCAGAAAACACATACCTACAACACAAACAATAAACCACAATGTAATTATTTTCTTTAGTGCTTAGGGAAAGTTATAATATCTGTTGGAAAGTTCTGACTAGTGGCAAGAGAATATACTTATGCCAGCTGACTCAGCAGCCAGAGTTGCACAGTATCAACTGTTAAGCAAAGTAAAGCAGGTGGTGCTGTTACATGTTTATGATCTAACAGAACTGTCACCTCTACTGTTGCAGCATATCACACCTTTACTTTGCAGCCTTCCCTTCTTCAGCTTTAGTAAATAAAAACTGTATTACATCTACCCAAACAGGATTTTGAGGAGTCAAAATTTCTTATTTTTTGAAAGCTCTTTTATGAGAAAATCTTAGTGAAAAAGTATTACAACTGTCTTAGTTTCAGTTAACATAATGATTGGAAACTCATGTGTGTGTCCGTGTAAGACTTGGCTAACTGAGGATCTGACCCCGGCATTTTGTGTCGGTGCAGGAGATGGATGCAGAAGCCATGGCTACCTCAGCTTTGCACCGCCTGCCTTTGCAGTTACAGGGGATGCCAAAGGAGCCTTTTCTTTATGGTCCTCTTGTATTTTTCTTGTAAATTTTGGAGCAGTCCTTTTATGTTCTTACCTGGCTGTACAGCATCTGCTTGAAATACTGAAGTTAATGTTAATTTCTAAAGTATAAATTACAAGGTGTTTTGTCACAAGTAGTTTTACCTGGCAGTCCAGACAGCAGAGAGCTGAAGGTGCTCACTCATACACATCTGCCTCCTGCAGAGGTGGATGTCATATCAATATGGTGTCTGTTTAGATACACACGTGTCTATGAAGCTGATAGAATTGATGCTTGTTTTGCTGACAGCAGAAAACATAAGTAAGTAAGCAAGCACAGGGCATTGTGACACAGGAAAGGGTTAGACCCTTGCTTCATTCAAAGAGGAAGCTGCTCGCTCCACGGGGTCAGTGTTGCAAGTCATGCTGTAGCTGTTCAGAGCTCTATTTCACCCTGCCTGGCCCTGCCTTTTTGGTTTGGTTGGTTTTGTTTTAACTGTGATTCACATAAGACGTTTACACTGGATAAGAAAGCATCAGTATGGACCTAAGCTGGTTTTACTGGTTAAGCTTTGGCATTCCCATTTTTCTGATATGCTTTGCATTACAACTCCACTTCAGCTGAACCACGTGGTCAGTCCCAATTGTTTTTTACAGTATTCCATGTAACAGTTAGTTTGGGGGAAGCCGATTTGTTCTTAAACAATATAACCAGTCAAGTTGAAGGAGGACCACACAGCACTGGCATGTTACTTTGTCCAGATACAGCTGGCTTCTTTGAGATCCCTTTTGATTAGCAAGATGTGTACTGGTCTTGTTTAGGATAAATGCGTTTGGGGCTCTGAGTCTGCAAAGTTTCTGCCAAAAACTTCCACGTAAGTTTGCTAAGGTTTGATAAAGTCGAGTGGGCTCAGTGCTGAGCTAGTGCCATTCCTTGCACACTGAGAGGATGAGGCGTGGTCATACTAATGTTAGCTGATGTTACTTTTTACACCCTTCACAGGTGCGGGGGATGTATTAAGTGTCCCATTCAGATCACCTAAAGAGACTCCTGGAAATTTTGAAACATTGTCTATTTTTTCCTGCTCAAAAAATAAAGCGTATCTATTTGCAAAAACTAAAGGTTGCTTTTTTTACTAAGAGCAAGAAGTTTAATTAGATCATTTAGAAATATGCATCAGAACTGGTGCTGCGTGAAGCTGTAGTAATTAACAGCTGTTTAAATTGAAGAATGACAGCTATGCTGAGTATTGTATAGGAGGACATCTTGTGGCTTTTAATACCTTTGTCTACTGATTTATCTGTAATATGGAAGAATGCTGAAATTTCAAGAATCAATATTGCTATAAAAAGTAAGATTTTATCTTGTGGGCTTTGCACATATTATCATGTGGTATGGACATGGAGACCTAGCCTTACTTGTCTTTCAGTGAAGACAGTATAGACATCTATATGTGAGGTAGTCATTGTTAGCTTTACGTAAATGACAGGAAAAGGAGTTTTCATATATTTACACTGACATTTAGTAGCTTATTTTAATTATTAAAAAAAAAATACTACAGGAGGAAATTCTGAGCTGGCCAGGCAGCACCTCTCCCTATTAGTCAGCATTGCCTTCCCTAGTGCTTTGTGCATGCAAGCAATCCCTTAAAGTGGTTGCTCATAGTCCATTTTTAAAGATTTCATATCACGTCACTGCAGTAGTACCTTCTTGTAAGCATGGACCAAATCTCCATCATAAAGCACAAGCAGTTTTATGTGGAATAAAGATACATTGTAAATAAGTCACTACTTATTTCCTTTAATCTACTTCTAAAATGGTTTGATTTTTGCCATTCAAACACAGCTTCCATTCACATGTTTAGGAAGCTTTTGAACACATATGAACAGTATTTTTTCCCAGTTTTTCTGAAACTTAATGTAGTTAACTTCCAGCAATGTCTGCAGCTGGCTGCCGAATAAAAATAACTTGCGTTCCTAGAAACATCAGGTTGTACTGATGGTAAAAATTACTAAATTTTAAAACATAACCCATGCTGCTACGTTAAAATGTTTTGCCTTAGATGATGTTAATCTAAAGTTAAAGGTTAACTGCAGTGATGTTTAGCAGTCTTTTTATTAATTTGGGTTAGCCATTTACAGAGAAGCTCTCACATTGTAGCATTTTGCTTTTTTAAATTTGATTGCAATCCATCTATTCTTATGGTATCAAAAGACTTCCTGATGTCTGTTGCATTTGTGATCTCTCTTCCTTAACATGTAGAATATTCTTATGGTGTCGCATGAAATGCAATAACTGCAAATGAACATTTACAGCTTTGTGCCCAACACTGTTATGTTGCCTTTCATGCTGGTTTTTCTTTTGATGAACAACCTCCATTTTATTTATTTCATGTCAACACACGGGTTTTAGTATAGTGAAACTTTGTTATAATGTAGAACTTTGTTTTAATGTAGTGAGATTATTCTTTTCTTTAGGTCTCAGTTTAACTAGAAAAATGGTTTTTCATTAACTATGGAAGAAAGTAAAGAGTGTGACTGTTGTATTTCCACTTAATCTTTCATTTGAAAACTCGTTAAAACAAAATTAATCAAATTAAAACTGCAAAATGTTTTTATTTTAAAGTTTATCTTCTAAAGAATGTGCAGTGGCAGAATTAGATATTTTTGTAATGAAATGTATTAGTCTCCAAGTAAGGTACTAATATTATGACAGCATTTTGTCGCAAGTCTGGCAAGGTTCACTCAGTATAGAAGCATGACAACAAATTCTCTGTGCCTCTGCATTAGTTCTCTGATAGCCTTTTCTTAGCTATGTGGAAGTCACTGATGAGGTAGTCTGCAGTGTCCAGTAGGCTCAGCAGCAATGAGTTATTCTAGTGTTTTAGTTTGGAAAATGAAGCAAGCTGTTCCTTGGTGATGTGCAGAGATAGTGAATTAAGAGTTTTACTCCTTTTGTATCCAGTTCTTCACAGACTCCTGATTATGCTTCTCAAACTCTAATTGTATGAAGAGTTAGTTACTCATTCCTACCACATTTGTCATGTCCTCTCTAATGTGCCTTTGCTGAAGGCAGCTAGGTTACCTAAGACCAGGCCGTGTGGTACATGTACCAGGCGACTGATGCCAGACTGCTAATGCTTGCCATTGTTTCCCAAAATAACATGGCTATAAATGGGACAGCACTCAGTGATGTTTTGTGGGAATAAACTGCTCAGCCTCGATGGTAAATGTTGATAGACTGGAAGACAGGCTGGAGGTTTAGCTGTGAGAGCAGCCCCAGGTGGCGAGGTGCAGCGGTGCTCTTCTCCATCAAGAGCTGATCACCAGTGACAGCCCCAGGCCTTGTAAAATAGCAAGAACCTGTTTCAGCAGCAACAAAACCTTCCACAGCTTTAAAACTTTATCATCTCTCCAGGATGTTTTCTCTGTTGGTGACATGAGTGCCCTTTTTACAGCTGTATGTGCTGTCACTGTGCCAGGTTGTTGCTCATTCAGCATCTAATGGGCACCTGACTGGATCTAATGACTTGCTGCTGCAGAGGGCAGAGCCCACTCCTCTCACCTCACCCTTCCTGCCCAGGCCTGGGATGCTCCTCCTTACCTGCAGTGCTTCTGCTGCTCATCTTGCCCTGCAGTGACACTACTCAGCTGGCTATCAAATAATAGCAGAAAGCTATTCACTTTGATTTAGTTGTGGATTTGCACCTTTTCCCCCTTTCTTTACTTAGTTTTCTGCTGGTTTAGGAAGCAGAGCTTGCCCATCAGGTGCAAGGTGCAATGAAAGACCAGAGAAATGTGTGGTTCAGGGCAGTGCTTACAGAGGGAACAGCAGCAGCAAGTAATTATTAAAACAGCTCTGCCTGTCTTGTCGAAACTTCAATCTTGAAAGCATATCTTTTGAAAAGGACACGTGACCTTGAAGGTGAAAGATTTACTGTTTGAATTCATCTTAAAGCAGTATTTTTGTGAGCTATCCTGTTTGGATTTGAATATTTTTTTTGGTAGTTGGTATCTACAGGTGTCGGTACATTTAAGAATTGGTGGCAGCATGCTATTGGTTTTCTGTCCTTGGAAAGGCATGCTTATTTCTAACAGGAATTCATAGCCCTGAAGGGGGATGTGGTAAGGTGTAAGTTTTAATATACAGAGTAAGCCTATTAATGTTATCAAAAAACACAGAAAGTCTAGAAGGACAACTCTAAAACTCCACATACTCTGGCTGAATAGGGTTAAAGTAAAAGTTGTAACCTGCAGAAAGTGATAATTAAATAGGGAAAAAAGGGATGAGGACTGATGAACTACACATCCAGAATGTTGCTTTCTGCAGCACTGAATTCTGGAGGGAAGAGATAACCAATGGAGTAAGAGTTTCTGCAAAAACTTGATGACTTTTAGTTATGGATTGCTTTTATTGTATATTACCTGAGCAAATATGTTGAATGAGACTGCATGGATGTTACAGTTTTACAAAGGCTGGGGATGAGAACAAAAGAAGTGAGAAAATTTTTGTGTGAAACTTTTTTTAAAATATTGTTTAATCTTAAAAGTGGAATTTTATAATATCCATTATGTAGGGAGAGAAATTCCAGAAGTCTGAAGTGGTACATGTAGTTGTGGAGCTAATAATGGGAAAAAGCTGTGATGTGCAATTCAGGAATTTAAACTGTCATAATAAAACCTGTGTAGCTTCCACACATGCAGGTGACTTTAAAACATGTTTTCTGATACTTTTATATGTTCAGATAAATCCACTCTGGACTCTTTTTCATACATCAATGTTGAGGTACATGTCAGCAAGCAATTAAATACTGGTTTCACAGTTTCAGTCAATTTCTATGCAAGCTGCAATACACTTCTGCAGTACTGTCAAAGCATGTGTACCCACAGGACGTGAAGATTATGTGAATTTAATTTAAATCTAAATCATTGATTCTAATGCAAGACTAAGAGACTAATTGAAATAAAACCTTTCTTAGTTGAATTAAGTCAGTAAGAGGTATCAACTAGTACCTGGGATTGTGGAATCTCACAGCTAAGAAGTATAACATTGGGGTGTGTATGAAGATCTGTGAAGCACTGCATACATCAGTCAGCAGATTTACTCTAAGTGGTTAAAGGATGTCTTTGAGGCTTTTTCCACATAATAGCTTAAAGAAGCAATATGTGTAAGAGGACAAAAATAATAAACTTTGGAAACCACTACAATGTACAGCAGCATTGCTTCTGTAAGAAATACTAGTTTTGCGTATTTACTTGTGCATTCATTAGTTCTTTATGTATCATTTAGAATGTAAATATTCTTTTAAAATATTCAAAATCTTTCAGAGCCTTAGAACAGTGGGAAAAAGTTGTATGAGAAAAGTACTGAAGGATCTGTTGTCCTCCTTGAATAATTGCAGGTTTGAGTGTTGGAGGAGGATCATTCGTTCCTTGTTGGGTTAGTTTCATCAGTTATCCTAAAAGCACGGAAGCACAGTGTAAAGCACCTGTAATGGTACTGCTGAACTTCATGCCACTGGTGAGCTGCCCAAGTGTTTGATATCATCATATATAAGCAATTGAGAACAAGGGCTGGTTTTTATGTATGTGTACAGTATTGACTCCAGTTATGTTTTGGGAAGACGGTGTGCTCGCTTCTTGGTACTTCACCTTGCTTAGACCATTTAGGTTTACAGCAAGAAAACTGTGTTTAACTCAAAATGAAAACTAAATATTGTTCTTCATTTTCGTTGTTGTGATACTTTATTTTTAAAAAGACAAATTTATTTCTAAGGAACCCCTAGGGATCCTGATCAAGAAAGGGAAACCTTGTGCTAGGTATTAAATTAAAACTTTTTGAAAAGATTGTTTTTCCTAAGAAAGATGTTTCTTGCGCTGTTACAGTATTTGAAACTGTTTTTAAAACATCACTTGTATACATATTGACATCTAAATGAGCAACAGGTTTTTGGCCTGGATGAAGAATGAGAAGGGAAAGAACTGTATCATATATCTCCGCAAGGGAAGGATGGGGCAAACCTCATGCAGGGACTGACTGCAATCAAGTGAAAGGGACTGGGGTGGATGTTTCTTGCTTGAAATATGGACAAATCTCAAGCTCATGGATAAGGCAAGAAAAAAAATGCGAGTATCTCAGGGAATGGATATATCTCAGGCTTTCTAGCATTTACAAAAAAAACAATCTAATTTATGTATCTGAAAGTGAAATGTGCAGGACTACAGCACTCCACAGTTAAACCTTTGTTCATCACTTCATGTTTCCAAGAGGTTAAACAAGAAGCCAGAATGCCCTGACCTTTCTGGAGGAACTGCTGTGAAAATTCGTGACTGCTGAGGCATCAGTAAGCAGCAACCAAGTGTCTGTCAAGCACCACTTGTTAGTGGGGCCTTTGTACTTCTCCTCTGTATGACAACAGTTGTTTTATTTGTTTGTAAGGGACTAGGATGCTTTAAGAGTAGCAGGAGTGTTTTGTAGGCCACAAACACAGCTTCACGGGCTGTGTTTCTGAAAATGGATTGGATGCTTGGTCTGTTGCAGTTGTTGAGTCAGGATACTTGGAATTCATAGAAATCTGTGCCCTCTCTCCCATCTTCTGCTAAA
Source organism: Merops nubicus (assembly GCF_000691845.1). Taxonomy (NCBI): domain Eukaryota; kingdom Metazoa; phylum Chordata; class Aves; order Coraciiformes; family Meropidae; genus Merops; species Merops nubicus. The sequence goes on from NW_008629738.1 coordinate 52,196, forward strand.
TATACTTTAGATAAGATAGCTGTTAGTAGTTTTTACCAGCAATATGCAGAAATGATCAGCTAGACTTTGAGATGTTCTTCTGAGATACAGGCTAAATCAGTGCCCTTTGGGCTTTCCCAGGTGCTCTGACTGGCACTTGTCTAACACCTCTCTTCTGTCCTTCGGTGCTGGGAGATCCATGGCACTGAAACAAAAAAAAAAAACAAACTGATTTGGGGCTCAGAGTGAGATTAATCTACAATTACAGGAAAGAAAAAAAAAAAAAAAAAAACCAACAAAGAGCTGCCTCTCAAGTATGTGTGCTGGTGTTTTGTTTCTCTGTCAGGTTAATTTTTTTGCCTTAAGTCTGTTCTGTTGGTTTTGTTGGTGCTAAATTGCTGAAGCTGTAGCCTTGTTTCTAGGTGGGGGAAAAAAAAAAACCTGCATGTTGACCTACCTAGCAGTGCGAGAAAACAAAATTAATTTTGGCACTATTTTAGGCCCACACAGCTTTAGTGAGAAACACATCTACTCACAACAGATTGAACTCTTGTTTCTGAATTTTAAAATTTTTGCCCCAGAACACTTTCCAGACTAGATGATCTCTGTGTACTAGGTACTAAGAAGTGTTCCCAGGTTCAACTAGCTTAAATATGTAAGGTGTCTGATAGTGCCAGTGTCTGTCAAGAAAGCACTTAATATTTACGTTTGTGGCCTCCTATTGAAAACTCTGTGGGAATATTCCTGTGATGCACAGGACAAAACAGTTGCTATAAAGTGCTGCAGACATATCACTTTTTTTTTTTAAATAGGGGCAAACTCAGCTCCATCAGTCCAAAGCTAACTACAGAGATCAGATGTTTTCTTTTCAAGATAGTCTTAAAAACAAAAAAGAATATTTACAAAAAAAATCTTCTCCCCCTTCCCCATATTACCTGTAATGAATTGCACTAATAATTATTGGCTTGTTTTGTTCTCAGCCTTTTAACAGATTGTGAGTTCTGTAGCTAAAATTTCTCTTTTAAGATTCTAGACTTAGAGATTATTTATTATGCAATATTTTCTCTGTATGATTTAGTGCAGAATTTGTCATTAGCACAAACTGCATCTACATCACGTTGTATGAAGAAAACCACTTAAAAGAAGTTAATCCTTAATTTTGTCTGTGGTCTTCATCTCAACTGTAGTTGTCCTTTTATATTTTATTTAAATAAGTATCTTGATACTGTTGATTAATTCCCCTTTTTGGACTGAAAATAAAAGCATTGGTTATCACTTCCTGAAAGGTTTGGTTCAGGCAATCTATTGATGGATCAGTTTAGATGCCTAAGTATTAAGATACAGAGAAGTGTCAATGTTCTGACTGTATCTTAAACAAAAGCTAACACTAGCCTTCCATTTCAAAAGATGGATTTTTATTTTCAGATGGAGAAGGCATAATTTTGAATTTAATTCTTCTGGGTTGTTTGCATGGTTGCTATGGATGTCCCCCTCCTCCCAATTCTGGGGCATTGTTGCTGTGTGGAAGCCAACCCTTCCTCGACGTTACCTTGTGTTATATTTTAAATGTTCAGAACCAAGCAATGACTTCCCGGCCATTCAAGACTTGTGATATGACCTTTATCACATGCTCACATGAGGCAGCAATCACCACTCACTTTGCAGCAGCCTTGCAGTCCTGCAGATCCCTGGGATTATATGTCACAGCGTTCTTTGACAGTTGCTCCACAGGCATGAACCTGAGACATACAGATAGGTATTAGCAGTGTCTAACATGCTAGCCATAAAATTATGGAGGTATGCAACACATCCTGTAGTTTCTTTCAGCTAGCTAGTTTGAAACTTTTTCTTTAGCTATTTGTCTTATTATTTATTTACATGTTGATATTACTTACCTTTTAATTGTGTGTCTGTTACTTGTTTCTATTCTGTTTATTTATCCTTTCGTATTTTATTTTGTTTCATTATTCCTTGGCTTCAGTGATCGCCTCTTCTGTGAGGCACGTTCACCTGCAGTGAATGCTTTCCTACACAGAAGTCCCAGAGACATTCAGAATTATTTTGCTTAGGTAGGCTCATGCCTATCTGTTTTATTTTTCACTTCAAGCCCCATGTTCAAATGAACTGCAAAAAAAGCCCAAAACAAAGAACAACAAAAAAACCCAACAGGTTATGCACCTTCAAAGATCTATTGGGTAAGTTTTCTGGGCTCCGTTTTGAGTTCAGTGGGTCAGGGTGTTTTGAATCCAGTTCTGTCTTCTACCCTATTGAAACCACTGTGGGAAGGACCCACAGCACTTCCTGAAGAGCTTATTTACTGTGACTAATCGCTGAGAGTGCTGGTTCTGTTTTCACACTCCCAGACCTGCTTTCTCTATTCTTCCAAGCCCTCAGGCAGAGGATTCTGTGATTAAGAAAGAAGCCTTGAATAAATTGGGGCCATTCCCACTCCTGCCCCACTGGGATCCCTGCAGAGCCATGAGGGTGCGCAGCCATGGAACGCAGCACTCCAGAGAACTTCTTACAGCTTAATTTCCTGGGGAACACTGCTCCAGGCGCTTGTGTAAATACATGGAATTTAATTCAAAAACATTAAGTACCTTATGACATGAGCTTGCATTTGTCTGTTTCATGTTGGGCCCAGCTGTAAGAATAAATTTTCATTTAAACTGGGGTCCTGTGTTGATCTGCTGCAAATCGATGTATTCAGTTGCTTTTAGTGGACAAGTGAGCTACTACTCTGCTGCAAGAGGAGTTGTGTGTCTGTGGGTAGAGCTGAGGGCTGCCCCTTTAAATAAGGTTGGAACAAATCACTTGTAATGGCACTGAGTAAGCACTAAACACGCTTCCATTCCAGCTCTTCAGAGTTATGCCGAAGGAAGTGTTTCTGTTCAGCGGGGAACCCACTGTTTTCAGCAGCCGTGGGCTGGGTGAGGGTTTGGCTGAGGGATGCTTTAACACGCAGAGCTGTGCCGCAGCAGAGCTCAGCTTGTTGATGTAGCTTTTTATTTTGGGTGGTGACACCATAGCTCTGACATCTGCGTACTTCTGAGTACAGAGTACTTGTAAGAAGAAAAATAGGTGATAAAGAACTCAGTTTTTTTCCAGCAGCTGACTGTAACAGGATCTTAATTCTGGATCCACTTGGACACAGCTTGTGTAAAAATCAAAGCTAATCCAATCCTTAGAAGCTTAATTTTTAATAACCAGTTAGCGTGCATTATTCTGTGGCATTTAGGAAGTGCTAGAGTCTGAGAGAAGTGGACGGAGCAGGTAACCTTACTGGAGGTGGCTGAAGCTGTGGTACTGCCGGTGTGTTGTCTGCTTGAAGGAATCACTTTCTGTAAGCCTTCCTAAGTGAAATCAGAGGAGTTTTGACAACTTTTCAGGAGAAAAATCAAGTGGTAAAATGAAACGAGGTTTTCATGATGAAAATTTTTGCATTTATTGTGCCGATCCTGAGCTTTTTTTGCTGTTTAGGCTTTTCCTCCTCGTCGCGTTGAATAGGGAGGGTAAAAAGAGAGCAAGATGAACGCTGTCCCTGGGAGCGTGCGTCAGTCAATGCATCTCTGGTTTGTGGGGTGCTGCCTGGAGCAGGGGCTCCCAGCGACCTCCCAGCAGCCCCAGGTTGCACAGGGCTCTGGGGCCTCTGCAGCTGAACCTGTCAGCACACTGGGGCAAGGTGCTGCTGGGGGCATCTTGGCTGCAGGGTCTGAATGGGAGTCTGGATTGCTGAAGACCCCACCTTGGTTCATTGCCTCTGAGGATGCGCAGCATGAGAATCCTGTTGTAGGAGCGGCACGAGATGCAGGGCGCAAGCGTTGCTGGAAGGAAGCATCTACTGGTTTAAGATACGCGTGTCGTGTGGAGGGAGGTGGCGTGTATCTAGGGGCCGTCAGCAATTCTGACGGTCTCCAAACTAGCCCAGATGTTAAAGGGTGCAAGTGCACCTTTAGATCTCCTGCCCCACTCCCTGAGGCTTCTCCTGGGCCAAGGGTGGTGCAGGAAGGTGAAGCACAGCTCTGGCTTGGGTGACTGATTGTGGCAAAGCCTCCTGTGGACTGATGACCTTCTAAAACTGGTCAAATGCTTTACAATAATGTAAGTGAGCAAACCAGAAGGAGATACAGGGTGTGGAGGAGAGTAGTAGTTCATTACTTTAGCGTAGAAGGACCGAAACAGATTTAATTAAGAGTATTTTAGACTCAGAACAGGAAGTGCCAATGCTGAAACTTCAAGCATAACCAGAACTTTGACCCTTGCTTATCTGTACTGTGATTATTTTTTTTTTTCCCAACTATATCAGCGTGCTGTTGTGCAAATACGATAGCTCATACTGCTTACAGTCTTGGAATCTAATACAGTCTGTGATTTTTATTTTTATCTGCACAAATCCACACAAATTGCTGCCAAGATTTTTAACTTGTGAGCAGCCACTAAGCTCAGTTTGCAGCTGCTTCAGAAAGGCTGAAGAAAAACAGGCAGGCAACTCAAAACTAGAGCCACATGCAAAGTAGTTGTTGTGATTTTTATGCACAGTATGTGTTTCTATGTTCTATGTTTTGCTCTGCCATGTGGATTTTACATGTGACAATGTGGTAAAAAACCCACAATGTCTGATTACATTGGTAATAGGTGGTGCTTCAGAAATATGTAATTCACGGGACTTTTTTAATTTGATTAATAACATGACAGTGATACCAAAGCTGTTTACAATGTGCCACTATAATGGGAAACTGCTAACTTTTGAATTAGCAGCTGCCAACTTTTTAATGGAATCTTTTACATATATTCCATAGAGTTTTTGAAATAAAGAACAAGACAACTGCTGAGTGTTTGCTTTTGCAAGCTTTGGTATGGTTCTAAATGTGTAAGTTTAAATTACAAGGAAGTGAGTATATTTGATGATACTGAATTATTCTTTAAAAATATCTTATTCCTCTCAGTGTAGAGCTCTTGGAAAGACAGGATTACCTGCAAGCTTTAAGGGCTATATATTGTCAAGTTTAATGTCAGCATTACTGCTTTACTTCTGCTATGCTATAGTATGAACTACAGCTGAATTACTTGCTGTGTGTGTGATTACAGCCTCCCTCTGTTTGTACTAATGAACTTAGAAGAATAAAAATTAAAGTTCTCTATCTCCATTACTTTTATTTTTAATGGTTTTAACTATGAAATCTAAATGACACTAAATATTAGAGTTTTCAGGGGAAAAAAACCTACTTGTTTACCTGAAACCAGTGTTATCTGGAGGTGATATCTGTCTAAGTCTGTGAAATACTGTGGCTGTTAAATGAGCTCGGATTTCTGTAAAGTTAGAAATGTCCTGAGGTATCTGACCAATATTGCTTTGAAGCCAAAGGTGAGCCAGGAATGTTTTGAAAGGGAGGAAGAGCAGAAGTAGAAATGGCATCTCTGCTTGATCTGTAGGACTGCAGCCGTAACGGGCGAGGCTGGTGCCAGCCTCCACACTTCGCTCTGCGGCCTTCAGGCCGTAGGATTTCACTGTCCCTTTGTAAGTGCCACCTCTGAAGTTCTCTGAAACTGTTTCACAGTCTGTTGCTAATCAAGTTCCTGGCTTGAATTACTGTCTTGGGTGGGGGGAGCAGTAATGGGGTGGAAGGTTTATGTAAATGCAGTTTGCACGTGTGACACATACGCAGCAAATTTACCTGGAAGTTACAGGCTGCAGTTTGCTGTGGCAGTAGTCCCCCAGGAGGGGAGATAGCTTGGGCGTCTTTCCTGAAACCTTTCAGCAGTTCAGACTTTCAGCAGGGCAGTGAAGTAGTGCAGTTGTTTTGCATTTATGGTCTTTCCTAGTGTGATGGGCCTTCCTAGGGGAGGGGAGTGTTGACCTAATCTTGTTACAGTAAGTAAGAGGTGAAAACTTTTAAAACTTGTGTTGGAGTGAATAGTTGGATGTTTATGCTTCCATTTGTTTACAGTAATTGAGTCCTTTCCCTTCTGCTTCTCGTGCCACTGTCCTCAGTATATATTCCAAAATCAATACCATATATGAGATCTGCAAATACTGTACAGCAGAAGATAAGTTTTCCATTTTTGTATGCTCAATGTTAAACCTTCCAAAATATGTTAGTCTGTAATAACAAGAATAAACTTAATGTCCTGAGGTAAAACATCAAAGAAAGACAATAAACTTTTGTAACTTCTACTGCTATCACCTGTTGGGCAGTAGGCATTTAGGGATTGGAACTGTAAGGAGAAATAATAACTAAAACTGCCAGAGTTCTCTAGGAAATAATGTCTATCATAGTGAATTTTGGTTTTGAACTATTGTTTTTTCTTGAATTGTTTATTTTTCAGACCATGAGCAACTTGTAAAGTCAAGACATCTGGGACTAGGGTGAAGGAAAGGAGGGATAATAAGGTTGTAGATTTAGGACCTGCAGATTTCCTCATGTGTTACAATGATGTTCTGGTGGGATAGGTAACCCTGTTCCTCTGACATTCTCCTGTGCTCTGTGCCCCTCTGTTTCTTGCTGTGATTTGAGAGTACTTGAGCAGTTCTACACGTTGTGCTCTTCATTGTAAATAAACCTTTTGCTTTCAGCACTTAGATACAGCAGGCAAATCCCAGGAGTGACAGATCAGGCATGGTTAGTTTTGGTTCACTTGTTAGCCATTGCTGGTTAAATCTGCTGTACTGTCTAGCTACCAATTGGCAGACTCAGCAAAAACTTTTTAAATTACTTGCTCTGTGATCCATTTGCCAAATAGAGAGTTCAGTTCCTCCTCTGTAATCAAGCTGGAGTCAGCTGATTATAGCTGAGATTTTTCATGCCAGTGTCCTGCTTGTTGTCCTTGTCCTGCCTCTTTGGTCAAGTGACTCCCATTGCTGGAAAAAAAATAAACTGAATTTCAAACTCCTCCAATTTAGAAGTATCTCCTGTTATCTCTAAACAGTAGGATTTTTCAACTATAGCAGCATCAATTTCATGAGGAGAGACAACTTCCAGATGAGTCTACAGAGCATAAAGTCCCCTCTGGAGTTTGCTATTTCCTGACAGATGGAGAAAGCCTTTCAGCACGAACACAGATAGTCTAATTCAGAGGAAGCAATTGTCAGGTAGGAAATACGACACTGAATTCTTTTTCCGCATCCTTCCCTGTCACTGTCAGTTACACTTTTGGCATCATGGCCGCAAAAACAGCTTCAAGATGGATTGGTATTGCCTGTTGCTGTGTTTTTCTTGCAGTTAGGAAAGCCCTCGTGTTTTAAGTTTTCCCTTATTTAGAATATCTGGCTTAAATGACTTAACTGTAAATCATAAGCAGTTTGACAGTCCAGTCCCTCTGCATGGAGGCAGTTCCAGCTGTATTTGGGGTTGTTATTGTTTGCCATACCGGGCTGGTGCCCGGCTCCTGCACTGCCACAGGTACCCTGTGCTTGCTGGGCCCGCGCCCCGCAGCTGGCAGGCGCCCGGGCGCAGGACATGGCCCTGCCGCAGCAC
>NW_008629739.1:0-1982 GCF_000691845.1 Merops nubicus
ATCATCTCCGTGGCCTCCCCTGGCCCTACTCCAGCAGTCTTTCCTGTGCTCCGTGACTCTCTGCTGGCTCTGGTGTGACTCTTGACACGCTTGCTGTGTTGCAGTGTGACACTTGGAGCCTCGGGGAGGGACAGAACTGGATGGCACAAATGAACATTTCCTTGGGCAGAGGGTGTTACAGTTACATTTCCCTGTCAGGCAGCCAGGACTGAGACTCTTCTTTGCAGCCTGTATTTGACAGGAGGGAGACACAGATACAGATCCTAGTCTTTCCCAGCTGTGTATGGAACACTATATGTAGGTGCCAGACCTGAGCTCCATCAGGTGCTGCTTTGGGGCTGGCATTGGTCCCGTGTCAGACATGGTCCCACCTCAAGTGACACACACACAGGGTCTCACTTGGAGGATGAGCTACTGTATTGTCACTGTCAAGGCTTTCAGATGAGTGAGGGCAGTCAGTGAGGGTGAAGAGCAAATTCTAGATGTGCTGTAATTCAACCTGAATGAAGGCAGTGATGGAGTTTGCTTTCAAAGCCTGTATCTCAATATCTCACGGCAAAACCCAGACTTGTTTGCCTTCAAAAGAAACCTGAGCACCCAAATGGACTTGTGCTCAGTCCTAAACTAGCCCAAAGGGTGTTTTCTGCCAGACATCTGTAGTTTGGCTGGGTTTTTAGTTTGGTTTGTTACAGAGACACATGCCTGATGAGCTGTCCACTTCCAGCTCTGGGTGTTTGCTCAGATCTTACAATACAGTTAAGACCTTTTTCAGTGCTGTTTCAATGTCTCTTATTTAGGAGTTCTCTGCTGCTGTCGTCTCAATGATGCTAAATGTATTTAACCTTCCTGTGGCAGGTTATCCTTCCTTGCTGGAAGAGAAACTTAGGAGCTCTTCCTCCCCAAACTTCACAAATACCCTGTTTCAATGCCCTCTGACCCCTTCAGGTTGGAGATGCATGGGTGCCTCATATCTATTTCTCTTCATCAAGGAATAATTGGGCAAGTGGGTAGAAGAAGCAGAAGGTCTGTTAGATCATCAGTTGACAGCCACTGGCCAGAAAAGCCTTTTGCAGATATCTCATTTATAGGTCTCTCTGATATAATTATTCTCTGCGTGGATTCAGTCTTTCAAAGAGGCTGCAGCACACTTGAGAACTCTATAAGTAGCATTAACATATAGCTCTGTTCTGTGGTTTTCAGCCATGAATCTCAAAGAACAAAGAAGTTTTGTGGCTGGAGGGGATGAAGCATAAATCAGGGGCCAGCCAGAGGTGACCTACAAGTCACAGGCAGGTCGGGATGCAGGTTTTGCAGGTTTGATTCTGTAGGTGTAACTGGAACTCTCATATGCACCACAGGTCACGGGTAGCATTTGTCACTGTGGTAGAGGAGGTGTGAAGTGGGCCACAAGGATAAAATTTTCAAAGGGAATAATGAGGTGACAAGATGGTAGGAGTTTCATGAGACAAGCTGCAGAGCTCTTGGGAGGATGAAGACTGATGGTAAAGGACAATCAGAATCTTTGAGGCTTGTTGGGTTAAACGTTTTAATTAAAGTATCGCTTGTGAAATGCTTCAAGTAAGATGAAATCAGGAATAAGTGTTTCTGCCCAAGTGCCACTAAAATTGTATCTTGTGAGGGTGCTGGTTTAGAACCTGAAGTCTCGTTGCAGCTGGTGGCAACTGGCCCTAAGCAGGTACAGGTTCCAGAAGGAAATCCCTAATTGCATTCCCATCACAAGCTCGTGATCCTCAGGCAGCATTTCTCAACTCGGCAAACTTCAGCTGATCTGCATGGAGGCAAGGGAATAACTGTGGAACTTTCCTTGACAGGGGAGTATTGCTTCTGAGGTTGTCATTTCAGAAAGGAGCTGCATGGGGGAGAGAAGATGGGAAAACAGCAGAGTAAATGGTTGGATCCCCAGCTGTAACATCACAGAGATACTCTTCTGTGGAAAGACACCTGCTGTCAGTTACAGGGAA
>NW_008629739.1:2013-14901 GCF_000691845.1 Merops nubicus
TACAAGGGTGCCTTACCCAGCTTTGTAACAGTGCCAGGTAAATAAGGAGGATTTCACAATCAACAGCTGAAGAGGGAGGCAGGGTCAGGAGAAAGAAGCTGGTACTTGACTCCTCTGAGAAAGAGCAGCTGCTGTTCTGTGACGGGATCCAGTCATCCTGGGGATTGTTCTGAGAGAGGTCCTGACTCCCAGCTGAGGGAGGATGTGGCTGTGCTGTGATGCAGACAGCTGGGCTGGCTGGTGGTTCCCTGGTGAGGTGGGGGGAGAGTCTCCTGGCGAAGGGAAGGGAGCTGATGGTGTGATGGTGATGGCTGTAGAACGGGCTCTTTGGGGAGTCGTTGATAATCAGGTGGTTTGCTGGTTGAGGAAGGAGCTCAGGGGTGTTTCATACTGCTTGGATTGTGAGTGTAGCAATGAGAACCTTCGCTCTCCTCCTTGCTTGGTATTCTTGTGGATTTGTCAGAAATTATTAGTGCTGGAACACTTAAAGGCCACTGACATTGCTGAAACAGGCTGGAAGCTGACTGGGCTCCATGGCTTGCTGCTGCATCGTGGCAGAAAGATTTATCTGCAGAGAACTGAGGTCCTGTGCTGCACAGAACGAGCCAGGGGTTTGTACCACTCTCTGCAGGAACAGCCAGAGCCCAGGCAAAGGGAGCAGCCACTTGGCCAGCAGGCTGAGAACAAGGGTTGGACCTCTCCAGAGAAGCCAACACACCTATCTCAGCCAAGACCCCAGGCTCATTGTTTGATGTGTGTTTCTATCAGCAGCAGATATTGCCTCCACACCATCCAAATCTAATCCAGCTGCATGTACTGTTGCTAGAAGTCAGGAGAACATTGTTCAGAGCATCAGGTGGCACCAAAGGCAGAGGGCCTGCAGGGGAGAGCCCTGGGAGCTCTGAGCAGTGTGTAGGAGCTCACAGCCAGAGCTCCCTTAGACTGTGTTGTACTAGCACAGGTTAAAGAGACTGCTTCACATCTAAAGAGAAGTGTGAAATATATGCAGGGAATGCTGGAGGGAATGTATTAGTAGAATTTCAGAGGGTTTTTTTTATAGCATGCTTTATATAGGTTGAGGCTTTTAGACAAAGATCAAAAAGAAAGAAGAGGAAAAAAAGAACCTGTGGGAAGGGGTGTGAGGGAGAAGTAGTCCAGAGAACAAACTCTGTGCCTCCACAGCTGAAAGTGACCTCAGGACAAGGCCAGGCTGGCTTGAGGTAACTGCTAAATACCAAAAAAACACCTCTAATTTAGATCTAGTTGGCCTACAAAGAGTGATAAATGCAGCACTTTCTTGTAGTCCATTTAGTCAATGACATTTTTAAGATGAGTTCTTGCCTAGGTTCCCACTCACAGATTTGGTAAGACCCTCACTCATGTGAGACTTCCTCCCAGATGAGCTTCTGAAACTTAGGCAAGAGTCAACCCTGGACTGTATTTATTTGGTCTTGTATCTACCACACTTGCTTATTTTATATTTTACTGGCCAGGAGCCTGACCAGAACTAGAACTATATTACCTCATACTGACTTCACTAGTAAACCTGTCTGGTGTTGGAGCTTGAGCTGGCACGTTTAGGATCTGATAACGTTGGTAAAGATAATGAATGCAAACAAAATGGTCTGTGCAGGGAGAATGGAGAGAAAATTTTTAGAAACCTCAGATGAGATTAATGGCCAATGTAACACCTTTTGTCCCACCAGATCACAGGATTTGGACCTGCTTTCTAGCAGGCTGCTAAAGGCTGTTGCAGGGTGGGTTTGACCAGTTGTGGAGCTTTGTGAGTTCATGAAGCAAAACATTTTGTGTGATTACATATGAAATTGTTCTGTGAAATATTTGTAGGTAAAGCAGCATTCCTTAACGACTGTTTTAGGAGTTTGTCTTGGGCAAATTGAAACGCTTCCTACAACAACACATTGAAAAATAGCTCCCTGGAAAGCATTTAGCTCTGCAGATACTCGTGTTTCCCAGCCTGTTGTGAGCGTGGCCCCGGGGCTGCCTTGCCTCTGCAGCTTGTCTCTGCACAGAGAGGTGCTGGAGCCTGGTGTCAGTGCTCAGCAGACGTGGCTTGGGCACTCCTGGGAGCTCCCAGTGTGGCCTCGGCCTCTGTAGCTTTAAAACCCAGCTATGAAACATAAAATCCTGCTTGCCTGGGAAGCAGCAAGACACCTGACTGTGAAGCAACCCTGTTCCACGGGAGAGGGGAACAAGCTGGCATCCTGCAGAGAGGACACACAGACACAACATGCTGTCGGGGACAGTCTGTATCCTAAAGGGATTTTCCAGAAAAGAGGTGGAGTCGTGGCTGAAAGGAGAGGGTGTGGGACAGGTCCCCGGGGCTAGCAGGCTGATAGGTGGCAGGGGTGCTGGCAGGCAGCCCACAGCAGGGGCTTCACTGGGCTCACTGCTGGCTTCTGTCCCCTGTCACAAGGGGACCTGTAGGGCTGAGACAGAGGTGGAGGCTGCACTCACCAAAGCGGGGGTGGTGGAAGGATAAGGAACACCAGGACTGGCTGAGGCAGGAGGGAGCTGTGAGGGGCTTTCAGAGTGAGAACAAGGAGTTTGTGTTTGGAACAGTGGAGGAGGAGAATGGAGAACTCAGAGTGTCCAGGTGGATGAACTTGAGAGAGTTCTGGGTGAAGTAGTCAGAGAGGAGATTGCAGTTGGGAAGATGCACAGGCCTTGGCCAGGACTTTTGGCAGAGCAGACTGAGATGAATTGTGATACTTTGGAGGTGTTGAATGGAACAAGCTGGTGACATTTAAAGCATGGCAGTATCAACATCATCCGTAAAATTAATGGTAAAAACTAAGCTGCTCCCTGCATCCACACCTTAGACAGGGGCTCCCAGAGCTGCTGTAACTGTTGGTGAGCAGAAGCAGAGACCCTTGAGTTCTGAGGCAGCACTCAGGGACCCCTTGGTGGGGTCTGCACACTCGGCGTGGCCGTGCCGCTGCCGGGACCCCCTGGCCTGTGTCCCAGCTCCTGTGAGACACCTTCCCTGTGCATCAGAACGGGGAGAGAGCTTCCTCTGCCTCCCTGAGTCAGCAGAACAGCTTTCCCTCTTCTGGCGGTGCCCGTGCCAGCCAGGAAGACAGGAAGAGTCACCCACTCAGGCACCACCAGCCTGGTGCCCACCCGTCCCATCGGCTGGGAGCTGCCCTCGGGGGTCACAGAGGAGGGGGCTGCACTCCCCAGTCCACCCACCAGTCCAGCAGATAACGATGTGCAGAGCAGCAGGCAGGCTGAGAAAGCTGTCGGCTGCTTCTGGCTTGGGCAGGACCCAGGTTTGGGAGGAGACAAACCCGTCTGGTTTCCAGGGAGCTCGCCAGGGCACGGGACTGATCTTCCCAGCAGTGGCCACAAGCGTTGTGATGTTGCAGCAATTGTCTGAGCCGTTTTCAGGCACTCCAAACCCAAGAGCAGTCCTCAGATAAGGAGGCAAAATGCAGGTTTCAGCCTTTAAACCTGATGTGTTGTTGAACAAGCAGCAGAGGAACACAGGCTCTTCAGAAACAAAGACTTCCTATTTTCATGGAAATGTTCCCAATGTTCTGAAGCAGAAGAAGAAGCTCAGAAAATGTGTGTGGCAGGAACAGCTTGGTCTCTGGGAGATCGATCCTCACTCAGCATTGCCCACTCTTCCCGTGGACTGGTAAACACAAACCAAGCAGGGAACAAGGCTCTGATGTTACGTGCCTGGCACTTCACTGAGCTCTCCAGTGGAGTTTTATCGGTGGATATTTAAAGGTGGATTTTTACTACTTCCTGATTCCTTGATTTTGCAAATTAGAGGGACATACATCAGCCCTAAGATGTGTATCTTAAATTAGCCTGTGGGATTTCTTGCTGAAACGTCAAATGCCACCGTTTCTAATATTCAATGGGAATCCATCACCCTCATCACTGCATCTGCCCGTGGCCCTTTCCACTCTGTCACTGTAAAGCTGACAATTGCCTTTTTATCTCCTCAGGAAGACTGGTGGGTGGTAAATCTGTCACCACCGTGCTCAGGCTCCTCAGTTCTAGCTGTGAATGAAGCCATTGTTTCTCCTCTCTCCTGTGCCCCCCTACGCTGGGGTCTCTCCAGTGGACAAACTGCACTGGTAGCAATGGTCCCCTGGTTTCCAGGCTCAAAGCCTGGAGGAAGACTCAGTGACACAGGCATGCTTGTGCTTCTGGTCATATCTTATCTGTCGTAGCTAGGTAAAACCATAAAGGGAAAATAGGATTTAAAAATAATCTCCTGTATTCCTATTGCAAGTCAGGCAAATTTAATGAGTCTCTGTGGGATTCCCATGTGCAGTGACAGTCAGGGATGCTGACAGCAGAGGACCACTAGAATAAAGAGGATAATCTGGTAGTTTAAAAGACTTTAATTAGCCTTGATGCCCTTTGAGAACATTATTTCTGTTTTATTGTCTGTGTTCCTGAACAGTGAATTAGCTTTTACCCCTGCATGAAATCCTCACTGGCTACATTTCCTTCCTCGTGGCAGATCTGTGATTCTAACTGGCCCTACTGGGTGGCTGGTCCCAGGAGAGAAGACAGTTTCAGTGCAGGGCTGTTTTTATCTCATTTCTATTCTCCCTGCTTCTAGCCTACGAAGAGGAAGGCAGGTTTGGTCTGTTGGTGGTGATGAGAAGGAAGCTGCAGAGATGTTGAGTGAAGGTAGTTGCTTGTTCAACTGGTAATTGCATAAGGGGAAATACAGAGCTTAGTGTCACAAGTTAACAACCCCCTCCCAACCTCAGGATATTTGTGTCCTACAGAGAAAATCACATTACAGGGACAAAATTAGGAAGAAGTGGAGCATAAGCCTTAGTCAGCCTGCCAGCATTTTGGGGTTTAGTGTGGTTGGAGGAGGTGGGTATTAGACTCCCCAGCTGTTCTCCCTGTTGTCAAGTGCACCGGTAGCTGCTTTTCCCTAATTTTACAAATGCTGGTGCTATTTTTGTTCCATAATTTTACATTCTTGAGCACACACATAAGGAACAAAAACGAGTCTAATAAACAGGACTCACTGAAGCTCTGCAGATTAGTGAAGATGAGTATGCTTAATTATTTAGCATTGTTTTCTTATTCAAAACAGTGTCTTCAGCATCAAACCCTGACGTGATAGGCCGTAAAGATTTCCACAGGGGTAAAATCAAATCATATCATTTAGACAAAATTTTCTGTGTAACTTGAATCTGAGCCTCAGCTGGCCCAGGCAGCCTTGTGACAGGCCTTTAGACTGGAAAGATATTTGGCACGAGAGCAGAACTAGGATTTCTGGTGATTTTTCTGCTGAAAAGAGCAGCTTGAGGTGTGCTTGAAAACGACACCTTCAAAAGCAAAGTCCAAAAGCAGTTTCAAGGTAGTGGAGCTTCTTTTGTGAAGATTCTTATTTGCTATAGTCAGAACTGGATTGGGCTGAGGCCTCTTCCACAGGCTATTCTGACATTAAATAAATGGCTACGAAATCATTCTGAAGTAGAAGTGAAGAGTGAAAACCCTCAGGAAATTAGAATTCTAAAGAAATTTGTTTCCAAGCTGTTATTGTATGGATTTTAAAGAGTTGGCTTACTACTGTCATGTCAATAACAAAAGCTACTTTGTGCCAACTGCACTATCTTGATTAATTTTCCTCAGACTTCTCATCAGATTAATGTCTCACATGTCACATATCTGCACTGTTAGGTTTATATATCATTTAATATTATTGGGTACAAACTACAGAAGATAATACATACAAGAGCCAATATCAAGCACTAGCATCAAAAGCAGCTGTGTTTTATTAAACTGAGCATTTCTACAAGATCACAACAAAACTGAAAGGGAGGGAGGGTGATGTCACCCAAACAGGGTGAGTTGTCACAGAGTGGTTTGGTCTCTTTGCAGACTTGCAGGCCAGGCCTTTGGCTCTGTTACACACCTCACCCTGACTACTGCCTTTGTTAGAGAAACCCTCCTCAGAGCTTTTACACGGGTGGCCACACTTCTAGCCCACCTAAAACACCATTTCCAGCGTGCCAGGGCTACAGAGGGGTTTGGATGTGAGCACTGAACAGTTCCTTCATGGACAGGATTTGCTTCTGGGTGCCATGGGGACTGTCAGCACTGAATGAACAGCTCCAGGAGCTCAGCAATGAAGACAATCCTTGTTTGTGTAAAGCTGTACCTGCACTTTTACTGCACCTCTATTGTAGAATCATGGAATGTTTGGGGTTAGAAGGGACCTTTCAAGATCATCTTGTCCAGTCCCCCTGCAGGGAGCAGGGACATCCCCAACTAGAGCAGGGTGCTCAGAGCTCCATCCAACCTCACCTGGGATGGTTCCAGGGGTGGGGCAGTGACCACCTCTCTGCAAAGAAGTTACAAAAGGCACTAGAAGAGCTTATGGATGATAACTTTGGCAGTGCTCTTATACCTAGGTAGTCCACAAATCTATTCTAAGAGTTGGAAGCCTATACCTGAGGCAGGATGGCCCCATGTGTCCATATAGACATATATAGGTGATATTCTGTTCACAGGAAAATTTCTCTTTCCTTTTCCCATTGAACCTTCTAGGGGAGCCAGACTCAGACAGGCACTGAGCAGTGTTGAAGCCCACTGTAACAACTGAGCTCTGAATGGGAGGCAGTTCCTGGCACTCCACAGGGTGTCCCCAGCATGGTCTCGTGGATGCTCCATCAGGATAGGCTCTGGATCAATTCCTAATTCTTTGATCAGCCTCGTTGGTATCTGGACAGAACAGGGTGCTTTGTTCTTTGATCAGCCTCATTGGTGTCTGGACAGAACAGGGTGCTTTGTTCTGCCACTGCTTCCTCCAGCTTCACCCTGTGCCTGCCAGCACCTGGGGCTACCTTCTGCATTTTGCTCTCTGTAGGTGTGCAGAAGCACAGGACAGTTGGAGCTAGATGGGACCATAGCACTGCTTTGTCCAACCCTCCTGCTTTGGTCTGGGTCTAAGAGAACACCTTGTTCAAGGCTGTGCCTGGTCAGGGTTTGAATATCTCTGAGGATGGA
This sequence comes from Merops nubicus, assembly GCF_000691845.1. Classification (NCBI taxonomy): domain Eukaryota; kingdom Metazoa; phylum Chordata; class Aves; order Coraciiformes; family Meropidae; genus Merops; species Merops nubicus. Next base: position 9,031 of record NW_008629739.1, read on the forward strand.
GACTCTACAACCTCTCTGGGCAACGTGTGCCAGTCTTTGACCACCTCTAAATGGAATCTCCTGTATTTCACTGTGTGCCTGTTGCCACTTGTCCTTTAACTGGGTAACACTGAGCTACAACACAGCAGTAGCTACCCCTACAGCACCTAGCACAGTGAGAACTGGTCTTGCTGGTGGCTGTAGGTGCCCCTGCAGCCCAAAATAACAGTAAGCTGGGCAAAATTTCTCTCCCCAGCATTCTCAGAGGCTTCCAGCGCTTCTTAATTAAATTGAATAAATAGTTCATTGTACACCATAGGCACTGCTGGAGATGGGCACAGTGTCAGTGGAGGGGGAGTGGGGAGTGTCACCACCCAGGAGCAGCGTGTCCCTCCCTGGCTGCTGGAGCTCCTCCAGTGCACCCAGAGGGGAGGAGGACAAAGAGCCCCAGGCACTGGAGATACCCGCGTGGGGCAGGAGACCTGCTGCTGCTGCTCACCTGCAGCCTGCCCGGGGAGCTGGAGGCTCTGCAGGGGGGCTGAGCTCAGGATTCCTCTCTCAGGATTCCTCTCTCAGGATTCCTCTCTCCTCATCCTTTGCCAGGGTGGTGAAAATGAGCCTCCCTTGTCAGGTAGGGACAGAAGGAGCCCAGAGGTGGGCCCAGCACCGGCGCCCCTGCGGGAGGAAAGGCACCACGTAACCAGAAGCTGATTCCTACAGGTTATTAATAGACCTAGCTGCAAAAGTAATGTGCCAGCTACAAAGGGAAGATCATTCTGAATTAAATTACCATAATTTTTTTCATTGCTGTCTCTTTCTGGGAGACCTGGATAATGCTGCTAACAATGACGGGTTGAATAAGAGACAGGGTTTGTGTGGGCCAGAGGTGGGAACAGAAAAGGAGACTAATTATATCTTTTTTAACCTTTGCATGCAGCCAGGCAGGAGAGAAATGAATTATGCAACCAGCAAGTGAGCTGTTCTCCCCGTGGAGGCTGCAGAATGGTGCCCAGGTCATCCAGAGTCATGATCTAAGATGTCCCATTTCTTCTGGATGGAACCACTCTGTGGATCATTAAATCAAGTGGGTATTTTCTGCATCCTTCACCTAAGGCTCCTGTACTTATCCTCTGGACAAACCACACCAGGTTTACCTGACTTGCTCTTACCTCAACAATGCAGGGGATGAAGGGCAAGCACTGATGTGGGGCAGGAGAGCTAGAAGTGGCACTCCTCAGTGTACCTTCCAAAACCTCCTGGCTTTGGTAGGTTAAAGGCAATGCCACTGCTTTCCCCAGCATTCAGGTCTGTCCTTTGAACACTTCATTGTGTGGGATTCATTCCACTCTTAATGTGTGTTGTGACCTGAAGCTTTGTCCAAAGGTTGAGACGTGTGGGAAGGTGTAGAGGGGACTTTAATACCTGTATTGCTCAGCCAAGTGGCAGGTGTCTGACCAGAAAGGGGAAGAGCCTCTTTGCAGGAGGCAGTTAGGAAGAAATGGAGGAAGATGTTCCCATGAAACAAAAACTTTGATGAGACTGAGCTCATCAGGATTGAATTTGGGAGGCTGAACAAAGTGGCTTTGAGAATCTGAACCCAAACTTTGCTCAGGTTTTTATTAGTTCCCTATCTCTACTTTGGTCCAGTGCAGTATTTGTTAACTGAGTGACCTAGGACAATAAAAGGCTTTAAAACTTGCAGCCTGAGGCAATTTACTTAATTCAAGAATTTTGGCTTCCTGGGAATAGGTAGGCTAGATGTGCAGAGCCTTTTGCCTTGGCCATGTGGGCACCAACAGCCTCTGCACTGCACCCATCTTCCCAGGCAGCATTTTTAATTAAAGCTGTAGCTTATCCCAAGGAAGAATCCAGAAAATATCTGGATCTTTTCTTTCTTTTGTCAATCCTCTGCCCTAGGCGAGGAGATAATGAACTAGTCACTTCAAAATAGTGCTCCCTGTGAGCTAATTTACTGTGTTATGGTTTAGAGCTTGAGGGTGAGTGCAGACTGGGGATTTTTTCCAGAAGTGACAGAATATTTTGAGCTGCCTGGAAAGGCAAGCTTGTTCTCTCCAACTGTTTACTTCTTAAACAGAAAGACATCAGGAGCATTTACAAAACTTAATACAGTCTTTAGTGGACTAACACTGATGTCAAACCCATAATTCTGCCAAAGAGAGAGATTTGTGGTTGTCCATGTTTGTGACTCTACTCAGGAAGACTTTGCATGACTCAGAAACGTTTGCCAGTATTTATGGGGATTTGGTGAATACTGAATGGATCTCTGTTACAATTGTGTGATTATTTTCTGCTGTCCAGAGACTGCTTTTTATGGTGATTCTTGTCATAAGACATCTCTTCCCCTCCACCTCTTCTGTAGTGTGTATAAGCACATATTTAGTGTACATGTGACCAGTCACTTTGGTTTTACTCAGTGATTACATTGCTAAATTGGATGGATTCAGTAATAATCTCATTTTGCCATCAGATCAAGTCCTGCTTTTATTTTCATTCTTGATTCTAAGAATACTTGGTATCCTTATTTTTGGCAGTGCACTGAAGCCTAATTCAGTGTTACTTAATTTATAACTTATCCCTGGTATATTTTGGCCCATTGAACAAAAGCTCCTCTGGTGGCACTCCCCTGTGGGATCTGGGTGCCAGCTCCACAATGGTTTCCTTCATGGAACAGGCTTGATTTTGGATTTTAACAAATGAAAGGTGCAAATCTTCTGTGCTCACAGTCATTATCTTGGGCTTGCAAGAGGAGAAGCAACTGAGACATGGCAAAAGCAGGGAGAGTTGATGAATGCCACGTGTATGGCTGCCAAGAACCCACATATGTAAAAGGCAGACAACTGGATAGTCAACGACACCTTCTCATAACTCACATAAACCCAGATTATTCCAAATCTCTTTAGTTGCCTGTTATTAGGAGCTTGATTTGTGTAAAATAGTGGAAGAGAGAAAAATATTGTTGCTACTGAAAAACTATTAGGACATATATAATGATTAAAACATCTTATTGTTTTGATAAGACTGTGGAAGAGCTACACCTCTATATTGATATATATGTGTCCTTATATATATAAAGAAACTTAATTCTTCCTAGCTGCTGGGGCATTTAATTCTATTTCCATTCCTTGTCTAATAAACAAACATTTCCTTACTCAGTGCAGGCAAGTAGCATCGGGGTGCCTGGCAGAGGTACATTTCCTCAAAGGTATTTAGGCAACTCTGATGTCAGATTTGTCACCTAAAATGTCTCAGAGAGGTGGGGCATGAACTCACAGAACTGTACATGTAACCATGCTTCAGTTCTGCTCACTTGGGTGGTGTTCCCCCATCTACAAACAGCAGAGTTTGAGCTGGTAACTATTTGCCATAGGTGGTCAAAAAAGGGTGGAAAAAAGGAAAAGGAAAGCAGAGGTGGGGGAAAGCAGAGAACAGGAGCAAAGAGACCTGGAATTGCAGAGGAAAGGGGAATCCATTCTTGGAGGGGTGGAGAAAGCTGGAGAAGGGGTAGGAAGAAACCCCAGCCATGGTCAAAGAAAAGCCCCTGCAAGGCTTGAAGCTGAGAAATAAAATTTCAAGTGCTAGCAATTTCTTTCAAGATGTTATCAGCCATTGCTGGCGTGTTGTCATGGGGAGCAAAAGGCATTGCAGCATCAAAGGAAACAAGGAATGTAATGAAGAAAGAAATTAGAGGAGTAATTTGCATCTATTTGGTGGTGCAATCTTCAGAGGCACTTTTGTTAATTGGAAGGTTTGAGCTGTACATATTAGAGCTCTGAGAGGCTGGGGGATGTCTCCAGGGATGCTTCGAAGCAGCAACTGAGGTGGTCACAGAACATCCCTATAGCCTCACCATTTATCAGCAAAATGAGTTATTTTTCCTTCATCCCTGGAAACTCTGAGGGCCAGAAGTGGAGGATGAGCAGGCTGTTGCAGGAGTCTGCTTCTGACACCAAACATAATGCCAAGCAGCTCATCTTTTCTTCCAGAACCTCAGGAAAGATGAGGGGAGTGGATTATCCTTGTGTCCACTGGGCTCTGCCTGTAGCTGAGCATACTCAGCCTTCGTGGTGACCATTTGTTCTCCTCTTGTATTGTGGGGTTTACTCCTTGCTTATTATACCTTTGTGAGTGTTTACAGGCCTAGATATCTGTTCTGCAATAAGTAAATAAATGAAAAAAATACATAAAGGGATGGAGGGAGTAATTCCCTGCTCCACTGGAGTCACTGGAGACAGAACAGCAAGGAAATCTGGCACACTTTTTGGTCGTGTTTATTGCTTCAGATGTTGCTTAGGAAACATCCATGTTTCCAAAGCATATTTTCCTGGAAAGGTATGGAGGGAAGAGCTCCTCCATTCCCTTCAGCTAATACCTGTTCTTTGCACACTGCAGCTGTACCCAGTTCAAAAAGTCCTTCTTTAGAATCAAAACAGGCAGGCTGCTTTTGCAGCTTCCTTGTTTTTTCCCCCATTATTGATCTTTTGCTGTAGCCATGGGTCTGTAATGCCACGTCCTGGGTGTAGTAAACTTTGTGTTGCTGAAGAAGCTCTGACCAAATTGTCCTGGGAGGCTGCAGATGGCTGAAGGGATGTGGCTGAAACAAAGCTGGGGTTCCACCATTCCATAACTAAGCCCTCCTAAGTGCACACTGGGAGCATTCCTCTCCATCTGAACACTTCAGGCTCTTCAGAAAGCTGCTTTTATGTAAGATGAGAGAGCTGTCTCCATGACATGATGCTCTGCTTCTCTTCACCATTAGCTGGGTGTCAGTTGTTCTGGCTGTAAATAGACAGGCACAGATGGCACCACGACTCCCCGAGCCTCCACACAGCTTGCACTGCAGGCATTTCTGTTATTCTTGTTATCTCTCTAGCAGCTCCTACTCTTTCCTAACAGTTTGTTGAGAAGAAAAAAGAGAAGGCTAAAGAACAATCAGTCCCTTTCCTCTCTAGGATTGCTGAAGGCTTTAGGCAGGACAGCAGCATTCATTTTGACTGTTTTCTTTGCTAGGGGAACCCAGCCATGGGCTCGTCAGCCAAGCAAGGCTCCTGCCAGCCTCAGGGGGTGAGGGCAGTGCTTGACGAGTGGTGCATCCTCCCTGTGCCCTGCAGCTCTGGCCATCAGCTGAAAGCACCACGACAGGTAAAAGAGAAGCTGGCACCTTGTCTGGGTGGAGTTTGCAGGAGGTAGGATGGGGCCATGAGCAACACTGAACCTGGAGAGGGCATGGGGGAGAAGGGTGTGATGGAGTCGTGCCCCCCTCCCCATGCATGTCATGGAGAAGGTGAAATGGGTGCTGCTCTTCAGGCTTTCATAGAACAGAAGAACAAGGTGTTGAAGACAACAAATTGAGATCTAATAAAAGGGAGTCAGTTTTATAGAGTACAGTTAACCTCCTACAATAACCACTCAAGCCCAGAACTTCATGAGGCTATAAAAAGGCTTAAGATGTTTGTGTAAATGATTCAAATATCCATTTAATATTTTCTGTATCCCATCCAATGTAAGGTCGTAAGCTTCTGTGTCTCTAGAGAAGTCCAGCTGCCAGCATGAGGACAAGAAGTGTTCTTCCTCCCCTGCTAGCAGGCAAGCCTCCTATTTGTTTACTATTTGGCTTTCATCATCTTCCTCTGCAGGCCTGGGGGTGAGCAGAAGGGCCAGGGAGATGTTAATGGTTGCACCAATGAATCTACTAACGAGAAGAAGACTGCTAAAGGTCAGTCAAGGTGTTCACAGATAGCTCTCCCTGCTCCTGCACCTCAGGCTGCTCCTATCAACATGTGTAACTTTATTTTGGGGACTAAGATTTTTCAGGTACACTAGTGCCACAACACCAGACAGAGGAGTGACATCTGTAGAGGCAGAGCAAATCCC
>NW_008629740.1:0-363 GCF_000691845.1 Merops nubicus
CACCCTCAGGGTCAAACATTCCTGCCTTCTATCCGGTCTAAAGAGCGCCTCGAAACTGGTAAGACGAAAATTGAAGGTGGTTGAAGAGAGAGGGAAAGATATAGGAAGGAGTTAATAAGACAAAAACTAAAAATTTTTTTTTTAAAAAAAAAGACTAAACGTCAGTACAGGGAAGGATCCTGTAAGTAGCCCCTGGACAGAAACGCTTGTCAGGGCCACCTCGGGCCAGGGGCTCACCACCCTCAGTGTAAGAACCTGGTTCCTTCTTCCTCACCTGAATCTCCCTCTTTTGGTTTAAAACCACCAGCCCTTGTCCTGTCACAGCAGGCCCTGCTCAAAAGCTCCCCCCCAGCTTTCTGCAAG
>NW_008629740.1:437-4720 GCF_000691845.1 Merops nubicus
AGAGGGGTTCCCCCCGGGGGGCATGGCTGGGGCTCCTCTGGCCCCGCTCCAGCAGCTCCCTGGCTCTGCTGTGCTGAGGACTCCAGAGCTGCCCCAGCACTGCAGGGGGGTCTCCCAGAGCTGGCAGAGGGGCAGGATCCCCTCCCTGCCCTGTGCCCACGCACCCTTACAGACACACACTACACAGGGGGTTTTCTGCACCAGGTCTAAAAATATGTCTAAAAATACCAAGGTGCTGTTGCAAACATGGCCTAAAGGCCTGTGGCTTTGCAGAGATGCTGTACCTGGTGCTCTGGTACTTAAGGAAGAGTATTAAATGTAGAGGGCACTAAGGTTTTTTCAAGACCAGCACCTGTTATAACTAATATTCTTGAGAAAAATATGTACATGATAGGTTCGTGTTCCCAAAAATAATTTAACTATCCATCAGTAGAATCCCTTGGCACAACCTAGTTGTTAACTGCTTCTTCCATGTCCACTGGAAAAAGGCAAAATGGGGAAATACAGATGCTGCCTTTAAGTCCTCCCACTTTGAGATGTCAAAAACTGCAGCTAGGGGTCATTAGAGTTGACTGATGATGTTGTTTAGCAATATTCAGAGTAAGGAGAAGTTCAAACTCTGTAGGTTTCACTCAGCAGAAGTGAGGGGTGCCCCTTTTGTGACCTCTCTTGGAGGAAATCATCCTCAGTAGCTTGCACCAAGGCCAGTCCTCCTAAGAGAACCCTCACCTCCTCTCCTAAGGCAACACAGCATCGTTTCAGAATAAGGGGAAAAAAAGGAATTGGGGGGGAAAAAGAAATTAATTCAAAACTCCTTGGGCACTTCTGTTTGGGTATCTACCTTAGGATTTTGATTTTTCACACTTAAAAACAGATTTTACCCAGTGTGACACACCAGTGTTGATGGCAAAAACATCACCATGGAGTGGGGAAATGTGTCACTGGAGGGGGAGAAGGAGAATCCTGCTTCTCTTTCCAAGTGAACATCAAATGCTGTTACCACATCATTTTCTCCCTATACAGATTAGGATTGTGCAGTAAAAAGAAGCATGCCCACAGAGAAGGAGGGGGTTTTTGTTGCTTTGTTTTGTATTAGTATTAAAAAGGAACACTACTCAACTGTATCTGCTGTATGAAATTTTACTGTGTGTTAAATGCCAGTGCTGGGACTCCTCACAAGGATGCGTTTCAATTAGCTGTTATTAGTCCCTTCTGCCTTGTGACACACTTAGAAAAGCAACAGAGTGCAGGAAAACAAATGAATACAAATTTAATTATAAAATCAGCCTTTGCTGCTTCGGGGTCAGAAAATGTAAAGGTTCTGTTTATGCTGAAGCAGTGATCTTAGCCCCGTGCCTTAATGAGGCTGCATCAAAATGCAAAGTAAATGTAACTTGTTTTCCCCTTCCAAATTTCCAGTGCAATTTGTTGAAATGACAGCAAAATCTTAGTATCCAAATTCTACAGTCTTCTCCAGCTGAAATTGGTCTGCCAGGATAACATCCCCTTATTAAAGCCATGGGATTCTGGCTGTGTAATGGTGGAATTCAAGAGAACCAGCTCAATTCCAATGAGCTGGGACAGTTCTCTGGTGTCTCTTGCCCACTCGTTCTCCCTGCTCATTTTCCTAGAACTCTCCCCTGCCTCACTGCTGTACTTCCATGGGGAAGGTTTATGCTCCTGTATTCTCTCAGGAGGCTGGATGAAGTAATTACAATTACAGTTTGCTTCTGAGCAACGTCCCATTTCCAGTTTTTAATCCTGCCAACTGTGGCCGGTGTCACTTATTGATGATGTTTGTGCTTCTAAGCCATTTGTTCACCAGCAGCTAATCTGTTGACGCAGGGCTTAATTATTCTCTTCCCTTGCACTGAGAACACTGTGCTTCAGGATGAAGACACTGATTTCACTGTTATTAAAATATTCTAGAAATGAGAGAGACTTTCCAGCACTCAGCTGTCAAGCTGAGATGTTGCCCAGCATTCATCCCAGTGGTTTGCAGTGCTGTTCATCTCCTGGTGCTGCAGCACTGGCATGCACAGCTCAGATGATGGGAGGCTTTTGCCATCATCTGCCTCATGATGAAGACCAGCCACAAGCAAGATTGGACCTTTTGAGCCATAGAGTCCTGGAATATCTTCTGCTCTGATTTTTCTTCCAAGGTTGCTGCTCATGAGGCTGAACCAACAGTGAAGACAAAAAAGTGTGCAAAGCCACCCAGCAGGCTGGAGAGCTTTCCAGCCAAAACAGTGCAGAGATGTCAACAGTTACTTGCAAATTCAGCAGCATAAAACAAGATAATAACGTTCTTATTCATGGCAAAGAAAAGATTTCAAACTTCATCTTAACATCTTTCATCAATGTTAATTCATGTCATTACTACAAATAAGGTAGTGATGGGGCAGAATAAATTTCAAACAGGAGAAAAAGAACAGAGTTCTCTAATAGCAAAAAAAACCAAACAAGATCTCTTGCAAGGTGTTTTGCTGTGACTGAAATCAAAGATGTATTGTTATAGCCTATATAGACTATAATACACATATACATATCATTTCTACAGGATAGCACTCTAAAAATAGAAGTGATATTACCAAGTAGGGGTTTTTTTCACTATTTCCCCTAAATCCTTGAACAATTCTCATTCCTTAGACCCTCTCTGTGTACGTGTCTGTGATCTGTGCCCAACCCCTCGTGAGCTATGGAGTGCACAGGACTCAACTCTCCATCCCAGGGGCTCCCTGCTGCAGGTCTCATGATCCATGGAACAGCTGCTTGAAGAGAAGAACTCTTCTGAGTGTGGATTTTTCCATTCCCAGACTGCCCTACCATTTCACCTCTGAAAGCTGTAGGATTATAGGAGCCCCATGAACTCACTGTGCCTGCAGCAGCATCCCAAAGCAAGTTCCCAAAGAGAAATGGAGACATTTCCCACAGTTGGGAATTCCCATGATTATCTTGCCTTTGCCAGTACCCCTTCAAATCTAGTAAGTGATTTGCAGTCCTTGGTCAGTATTTTTGGCTTTCAGTAGCACAAACTCCACAGACTTTGAAGAACTGACCAAGACCCAGAAGCAAATGTAGCCCATGAAAACATAGCCTTTGATATTTTACCTTCCAGAGAGGCTGGAGGATCAGAGGACTGGTGGGCTGCAAAAGCAGCAGGTGATGAAGACATATCAAGGTGTGACCACTACAGGGGTCACAGCTCTTTGCCACTGCCCCTAGAGACAGTCCTTATGTCACTGCCTAAATGCACCAGACGTTGCAGCCATTCCCTGTCCTCAGCCTACTGAACCCATCCAGAGATTAGATCTGATTACACAAGAATTCATTAGGGTTACCTAATGATATTAGGCACCATTACTCTGCCAAATTCCTGATGAGTAATGGCTTGTAGTATTGCAGTCACTAATGAAAATCATTGAACTCTCTTCATGGACCTTTGCTTCAGTTCCCAAGTCATAGACTTCAGGTTCTGCAAATTCTTACTTGATAGCCATAATTACAACTCCTCTGATGTTAGTTTTTAATGAAGAACCAATCATAGAATTGTTTTGGTTGGAAAAGAACTTTTAAGATCATTGAGTCCAATTGTTAACTCAGCACTGCCAGGTCCCCACTAAACCACGTCCCTCTGCCCCACATCTCAGCACCCCTCCAGCTGTGGGGACTCCACCACTGCCCTGGGCAGCCTGGGCCAGGCCTTGGCAACCTTCTTGGAGAAGAAATTTTTCCTGACATCCAACCTAAACCTCCCCTGGGGCAACTTGAGGCTGTTCCCTGTTGTCCTATGGCTTGTTCCATGGGCAAAGAGACGAGCAGCAGTGTGAGTTTTATCAGACTGCTGCCCAGCGCAGCCACGTGCACCCCACTGAAATTACAGCACAGTTGTGATCAATAGACCTTTGCTTGTATTTTGAGGACAAATAACTGCATAATATACTAAACAAAAGGAAATATTACTTATTTTTATTGCTGTTTGTTCTGGCTCGGGTTGCATTGTCAGTCAGCAGGTGCTACCTTTAGCACATCCAGGCGGTCTTAGCAAAGAGGAAAGAAAGCCAGTGAAACTCGCTGCTTTAAAAGGAGTTTTACACCATTTTCCTGCAGAACAGGAGTTCCACCACACGCCACAGCAACAGGCTTTTCCCTTCCTAAGGGAGAAGCGGCGGGGTCGGTAACCGGCCTGTATTTAAGCTTTAGGCCAAATCTCCTCGCTCTCTGCACTCCTCCAGACGGTGGCAAAACCTACGACGGGTTTCTGTTCCCAGTGGGGTGTCCTC
>NW_008629741.1:0-1608 GCF_000691845.1 Merops nubicus
CAAGGCTCAGCCCCTTTGCAGGACTGAGCTCCCCTCAGCACTGAGGCTGCACCCTACACACCCCATCTTGTTCCTCTTCTTCCGAAAGAGGCGAGGACTCTCTCTGCTGCTCTTCTCTGCGAAGAGATACCGATAAGCAGCAGCCCATTATCCAGCAGACACTGGCTCATAGGACAGCAAGGCACAGACCTACCCAGAAACAGGAGGGGTCCTAAGAGAGGTAGGATACCCACAGCTCCAGCCACAGCAGAGAACAGGGGCAGAGCCATGCTCACCACCAGCCAACCTCACCCCACCACAGCCAGGGGCTTGCCCTTCACCATGTGCCATCCTGGCAGGGAGAAGCAAAGAGGCAGCAGAGAGGGTGCTGAAGGCAGCTGATCTGGAGACGGTAGACCCAGGACCTCCCAAACATCCCTCAGGGTGCTACAAGGCAGGAAGAACATTCAGCATTCACTCAGACCTGCACACACATCTCTGATATTTACTTCCACTGAACACTAAAAATCCCATTTCCCACACTCGCCATACAAGTAAAAGCATCCTTGGCTGTCATTTGTTTTATCCTTTTCAGTAACTGGCCCAGTTCCTTCACCCCACCCGAATGGCAGGTAAGTATCACAGGGGAATCCTTTAAACATCTCAAAGAAACCCCCAGATAAGGCCAGCACACGGGCAGCTTCCCCATTCCTCCCCGCAGCACCGACTGTCCCGAGAGCACACCCCGCCCAGGGACACCACGCCACGGACTGACTGGCACAGAACGGGCATCGCCACAGGCCAGCACCTGGAGGTACAGCGAGGAGCTCACCCGTAAACACTGAGAAGGTGGTATCTAGAAATTGATATCCTAGGAACCTGACCTACATTTCAAAAGGTGAAACAATTGGGGAAATTACATTAGTTTGCACCATTTCCTTCAGTTCTTGAAAGCTGCCAAATCTTTTGGCCTAACTGCTCGGCAAGAGGACAGCTGGGCACCGAGTCTGCTGGCTCCTCATCCGTAATGAGCATCTTCACCTGAAGCAGAAGGGTCTGGCTTTGCTGTCGTAGCCCTTTTGAATACTGCCCAGCCCGTGAACACAAGAACGTCCTGATGGGTTTGCCAACAGCATCCAGCCAGATGAAGCAACAGCCACCCCAGGCAGGACAGCCTCTGCTCTGGGTGGAGGCAAGTCCCCGATCACAGGGGACACAGCTAACACTGAGGGACATGGTAGGGCGAGGGCACAGGAGATCTCCATCTCCTCTTCTGAGGCTCAACTGGTTGTGAAATCCCTGAAGCAGCTCTGGCAGAACTTTGCTTTGAACAATCAGTTCCTTTTCCCATGGCATAATTAAACTCAATCAGCTCACAAGTAGTGCTACAGCAGGAAGATGAGGAGCACAGACCCAGTCCTGCACCACGGGCGTGTGCAGCTCAGTGGTCAGAACACCAGCACGTACCAAGGCGCCCGGGCACGCCCGGCTCACTCTCCATGAGCAGAGAGTCAGCTTCCAGCTCACACTCCCTGACAATGCAGCACATCTTCCCACCCCGGGGCCCTGGGACACCCTGCCCGGGCACACGGAGCCCCCGCCATGCCCTCGCTGCAGGGCCGGGGCCGC
>NW_008629742.1:0-257 GCF_000691845.1 Merops nubicus
AGGGAGCAGAGAGGCGTTTTTAAAGAAAACGTTTATTTACACGTCTCGGCAAGTACAAAGTATTATACATGGTCTGTGTCAACACCAAATCTTCTTTATTATGAAACATAAGGCGCTTTCTCTAGAGTCGGTGGCGAAAGGAGAGGGTACGGGTGCTGTTTCGGTGCGCTAAAGCTCATCGACTGGGAAGGTGAGGACAAAACCGAGTGTGTGTTGCCTGAAAGGAGCCCTTATTACTACGGTGAATAAATTACCGC
>NW_008629742.1:305-668 GCF_000691845.1 Merops nubicus
TACCGCTTTTCAGCTTAATACGGTTTCCTAAGCTAATGAGTCATCACCGGCTCCACTTAGTTCCCTCCGCTAAATGATAGGTAGGTTTGTTTTTTTTTTTGTTTAGACTATCCTCAGAACAGGAAAAAAAATAGCCTTTTGTTCCAAAGCCAACACAAAATACCTATGTTCAGATTTCGATATAAATAATCGAGGTTTTATATAATTCCATATTGATAGTGCCCAAAATCTCGATGCATAAATAAATTAAATTATTAACACTTCTTACAAAAAGTGACATATTTCCCTTCCTAGTGGAACATCGACACGAATATACAGGCGGAGCTGGGGCCCCGCGCCGGCAGCTCCCGGCGGCTCCGCTCC
>NW_008629743.1:0-1662 GCF_000691845.1 Merops nubicus
AATATAAAATAAAATAAAATAAAATAATGTTATGGAAATGAATACCAGGCAGTTACAGCAGGGGAGATACAGAAATAACCTGGTTTATTATTAAAAGATAGCTCTGAGTATCCAATAAGTGCTAGGCCACTCATCAATTAAAAATCACCTCAGGACCACAAAGCAAGCTGTGCACTATGCACTCCCATTCCAGGCAGAACAGTTATAGAAAAGAGTTTAAAACAGATACTCTAAATAGCAGACACCCAGTTAATAATCTTCAGGTTGGGGTACATTAGGAAATAAGAGGTTTGCCTGTTTGTTTGCAGGGTTTTGCCTTGAGGACATGACATAGTTTACAAGCCATTCTTCTTTGGGGCTGAGAGCTAGTGCAAGGCTGTGCTGGGAAATCTACAGAGATTCACGATTGCCAGCAGCAAATCCTGTAGAAAAAGGAAAGGCAGAGTTGTTGAGGGTCATCTCCTCAGAGACAGGAGTGGGAGTGATGAGCCCTGGAGTGCCCTGTTCTTACACAAGCACCTCACAGGTGGGGTGATGCAGGGTGGAATGGGGTAAAGCTATAAGGAACAACTTAGAAGGAGAGTATGCTAGTGCAGGAAACCCATCCTGCACCCCTTGAGAGTCCCCCTGGTGGTGCAGAGCTGTATCCTTGCTCCTCTCCACATCTTGGGTGAAGTGCATCTGGGTTTGCCCACCAAGAGGAATGCAAATGCTTTTGGAGATTAAAACAGGGAGAGGGTGAATAGGACCCATGCACCACTGCTGGCTCTGAGGCAGAGCTATTCCTGGCAGTATATTCCCAAGCACTTTGCTTGGTTTAATTTTAAATTACTTTTTCACTGTGGCTTTCACTGCTTCCTCCAGGAGGCTTGGTTTGTTAGGTTTTGGAGAGCAAGGTGCCTGGAAGTGACTCAGGAGGCAAGTTTCAGCTTCCCTTAAATATCACTTTTCATCTCTCTCACCTGTATGGGAGCTAGTCAGAGTGGGGAGGCAACTCTGGCATAATTGGGATCAAGCTGCAAGTCAGAATTTAATTATTTTTTGCTGTGTGGATTTGGAAGAAGCAAGTTCTCCATAATAATAATAACCTTCTGCTTAATCAGAAGACAGTCAGTGCAAAGACAGGAAAATCACTTTCCAGGGAAAGATTGATGGCATATGCCAGAGCTGTTATGGGAACTGCCTGGCTTTGGACAACTAGTTTTTGTTTCATAACGTGGGAGATGATCATGATGCACTTTTAGATTTCAGTATTAAGAAATATAAGACAGCAACTCTTGATGTCAGTGGGAAATGAGCCTATTTAGGCTAGACAGAATTTGGGCATGGTAAACCACCCTAAAAAAGACATCTGTGTGCTGCCCAGTATTATACCACTCTCACCACGCACTTTTCTAGTTAGTTCCTTATACTCCAGTACGCTCCAAGTACGGGCAGGCTGTGCTGTGTTTCTGGCACTCGTACAAGCAGAAGATCTTGTTAGGAGCGTAAAGCTGCTGAAGCCACCGGGTGCTGCCTGCTGCGTGCCCGGCGCCACCTGTCAGGGCCGTGCCCACAGCCGGGCACGCTGCAGGCCGGCCAGAGGCCTTCCGGCACAGAGCCGCCGGGGCTCCTGCCCGCGGTGCAGAGCCTGGGGTTCCCCTACAGCGGGGGAGCTGCAGA
>NW_008629743.1:1693-7267 GCF_000691845.1 Merops nubicus
CCCACACCGTGGAGATGTGGCTGAAGGGGCTGTATGGACCCACCCCAGCCACCACGTTTTACAGCCTGGCATGTTAACCTAGGCCTTGAAGGGTTTCCACCTGGATTAACAGGCAGGACTCTGAGCTACAGCAGCTGTTCAGCTGTTGGGGAAGGGGCAGGACGTACCCCTGTTGCAGCCGGGGCTCCAAGGGGCCACAGCCACATCCAGCTGCTGGTCAGCCCATAACCAGCATGTGCAGTGTGTACCTTCAGAGGGCTGTACTTACTCTTTGAGTAGGTGAACACCTATGAGAATATTCCAGAGGGTTCAGTATTTTTCTCATACAAACTTTACTAAATTGAACAAATTCTTCCTTACTCCACCTGACCCATCACGTCCACAGTCTATTCAAATTACTGTCAGTCACCACATCCCAGTGTATAACCCTGGCCAAATAACTGCACCTTGCACTGTGTATGCACAGTGTTATATGGGCTGTTGCTCCTTGCCAAGGGTCTGGAGCAAGCCAGAGCTGAAGAGAGAGCACTTCATTTAAAAAAAAAAACCAAACAAACAAAAAACCCAAAAAAACAGACCTAAACAGTTAAAAAATTCAGGTGAAGTTTCTGACTGCAAAGGCTTGTGCTGTAATTAAAATGCAGGTATTGGAATTTCTCAGTACATAAACATTCCTTAAAAAGACTTCTTCTATGAACTCTTTAAAAAGATAAATTCTACAACAACAACAAAAAGCCCCACAGTCCATTAATAGGATATTTAGTTCTCTGTCTCATTTAGCTAAAAGCACTGTGGTGGAGACTAGTTCCTAAAAATGTGTGGGTTGCCACTGTCGGATTGCCATCAGTGAACCGTGCGTCAGGGCCCTCTCACAACTTTTGCGGACGGATGCATCTCCCGTTGCCATGGAAATAGACCTGAACTCACTGAAAGCTGGGTAATGGGCTCTAAAATCATCATTGTTTATATTGAAAAAATGCTGGGGTGACATTAGGTAGTAGTAGTAGTAATAATAATGTCACAGCTTGTGGAATGTAATCTTTCTTGGTTTTGTTTTATCACAGTGTTCTGTTCATGCCTGTGTTTGAATTATCTAGTTAGATATAGCCCTCTGTTGTGGCTTAACCTGGCAGGCAGCTTAACACCACAAAGCCTTCTGCTCGGTCCCCATCAGTAGTGGGCAAAACTTGTGGGTTGAGATAAAGACAGTTTAATAGGACAGACAAGGAAAGGACGACGTTATTAATAATGACAAAAGCATATAGAAAACAAATGATACATGATGCAATTGCTCACCGCCTGCTGACAGATGCCCAGCCAGTCCCCAGGCAGCAAGCTGCCATCCCCCAGCCACCTCCCTCCAATTTATTGTTCAGCGTGAGGTCATATGGCATGGAATACCCTTGGGCCAGTTTAGGTCAGCTGTCCTGGCTGTGTCCCCTCTCAGCTTCTTGTGCACTCCCAGCCTTCTCACTTGTAGGGCAGTCTGAGACGCTGAAAAGTTCTTTACTTGGTGTAAACACTGCTCAGCAATAGCTAAAACAACAGTGTGTAATCAACATTATTCTCGTCCTAAGTCCATAACACAGCACTGCAGGAGCTATTAGGAAGGAAATTGATTCCATCCCAGCCAAAACCAGGACAGCCTCCAGTTTGCATTGTGCTCACTGACCACAGCACTGCAGCAGTTAGGTGCCGGCCAGACCCAGCAGCAGGGAGAACACCAGGAAGGAAATGGATTTGAGGGGGCGGACAATTGTTTGCTTTAGCTAACCAGGCATAAGGACACAACTGACCATTTCTTTTATCATGGCTGTCCTGTTGCACAACCGCTTTCCATTAGTCCAGAAGCGTTTGCTTGATCCATTATGATTAAAATATATGATAAAGTTCAATATAATTATGTCCCACATTAACGTCCTTTTATTTTGCTGTGTTCAGCAATCTCCAGCTTTGCCCTAGTTTCACAGGGTTCTTAGTTATACTGAAAATGTTTGCCTCTAGCACCATAGTAATATCTTACTGATCAGATGATACTGGCAAGGAAAATTATGCTACGCAGATAAACTTGACTGTAAAAATTTAAACTGAAAAAAGATTAAAGGTTTTAGAGAAAACCTGTGGCTGTAGTCACAGGGTAAAATGCAGGGCTACAAATAAAGAAAATGGGTAAGGAGACATCTTCCTAGTCTGTGGTTTTGTGGAAAAGCCTTCTACAGTTACCAAGAGTCCTGCAACAATAAAGGGCTCATAAGCTAATCTTAACCTTGAGATATTTTACTAGTTTGCTCTTGAGTTATTTACCTTTATCAAACTAGCAGAAGAGCAATTTTTTTACTCCAATATCAGCTCTTGAGAAATAGTATTGTACACCAAAAACCACTGTGGGTTTTTATTACTGCAGCATATCAAGATATGATCTTGAAATGCTTTTAAAATTGAGCAGCGAGCATATAAAAACTTTATAGCAAAATGACATGTATGCTTTTAATTCCTGGAAAAATCTGTCCTTATTAGGGGATCTTCAAATATCTCACACTGAAATAATGCTGAAATTAACAGTGTGTAGGTACTCTTCCCCCTTAATTAGTGTGCTCATGGTATGCTTATTTTTATTTACTGATCAGCAGTTTTGTGGGTAGATAGGTTTGGGGCTATTTGCTTTCAACATGTCCTTTGTCAATCCTCTGTCAATTTAAAGAGAAAATTCTGTAACCTTTTTAATACATTTCCCAAAACCTGGCTTGCCTCCTTATGGTGCCTAACAGCATTACTCAGAATTATTTCCAAGTCTATGCAGAGAGTTCCTGCTATGCTTGTTTAAAAAGATGCCTAAACTTCATCCATTATAGTTAGAAGGAGCTCTGTGGCAGAGGCTGGGTTTCCACATGAAGATGTGATGCTGGTAATGAAGAAAGCTAGTGCTTCTGTAATAAAAGTCATTAGGCATGCAGCCAAATTCAGATCTTACAATCTTCCTCCAGGCCATGCTTATGAGACTCAGGGTTATTTTAATTATATTGTTTCATTCAAGTAGATTTTATAAGAAGAGGATTGCATTGTTTTCCTTCAGTGACAATTTTTCTCAGTCTTGGAGGCCAAGTAAAAGATCTCTGATCGTTAACTCATTGCTGCAGAATCTTTCCAAACTCACTTTTGTACAGGGCTTGTTGTATTTTAGAGTCAGGACTCTAATTTAGGAAGCTGAGGTGGTGCAGACTTCCACTTGCAGAACAGGATCAAAGTTCTCCAAGCCACTGTCAAATCAGCACAGTCAGTTTAGGTACTATTTGCAGGCACCACAAAACTAACATGTGGTCTTTTGATGTTCAGGAGACACGGAGCACTGGAGTGGACAGGTAAGGGTGATATCCAGAAAAGACAGTCAGTACAGAGCTCTAGGAAGTCTCTCACAAGACTTGTCTCTCTTTCAGAATAATCTGAAACCTGCATCCAATTCTCCTCATGTTACCTCTGCGTTTCAGTTTGAATTAAGTCAGTGGCATGTCTCCCACTGACTTCAAAGCAGCAGAGTTTTGGCACTTAGATGAAAATCACTATGAGGAATAATGATGCAGTATAAACACTCCTGTTATAAATACAGAATGTAAATAACACTCTTTTATGGCGTTTTTTTAAAACCCCAAGTGCTAGTGGAAAATAGGTCTCCAAATAAGCTAAATAGTTTGGTACATTAAACTCTCAGCCTTTACAAATATTGATAGTGTTTCAAAGAATGCATTTTGAAGTAAGCAGTAAAAAACAATTAGGCATGTAATTGTTGTTTTAGAGATTTAATCCTTCCCACTGCAGTCAGTGGGAGTCTTTACATTTACTTCAATGGGAACTGAGTTGAGACTACACATTTGAAGAGAGAGAAGGAAAAAGAAAGCAGGGCAAAACTGTACAAAATCAAAATTAAGGATTTCATAAGTCTACATATAATGCACAAAATATCTGAGAGAGAAGACACCTTTTGTTAGGCAGAAAGCATCTACTAACCACAATAGAACAAGATTCCCCCCTCTCCTCCATACAATACCCCTTTTGTCACTCGACAGCCATTTAATTAAATTGAAGGGTAGTAAACTTTTCTTAACTTCTCAATGCAGCTCACTCAGTTTCTCTCTGTCAGATGTTGCAATACATAATTTTAATTTATTGTATTTCTGTATTTGACAAGTAGCACAGATGTTGTCATTAAGGCAATGTATAAACCTGTAACAGGCTAAACCCTATGGAACTTATATTTAACCTGTATTTAGGCCAGGCATGAATGCTACCAAAACAAGTGGATGGAAAGCTTTGATATATCTTATGATACTTTGATGGAAAGTAAAAACTGTATTTAGTTTTAAGGTGGAAATTGGAAAGATAAACTATTTGGGGAATTCACAAGTACTTGTGAGAATCATGGATGTCGTATCAATATCTACACTGCAGAGATCTGAATCCAGGATTGTAAGTATTTAGCGTCCCCCTTGGCTGATGTGCAAATATATGACTGTGAAGATGTACAACTCAAAATCAAGTGCCCTGGATGAATCTCTAATCTTTTAAGTTGTCAGGAGTGTATTTGAGGAGAAAAAATATCATACTTTTAACAAGATTTTAGTAATTTTATTATCTAGTAATTTTATTGCTTTTTTTTTTTTAATTTTTCCCGAGGTATTGCAGCATCTCCTCTACAGCATTGTTTCCTGCAGAAATGAGACTGTGGCAGACACTTTTGTCATTACCGAGTCAGTGTTAGGTTTGTTGCTTTAGCTGAAATCTAAACCAAATGGCAGAAGGTGGATATAAATGAGCTACTCAGAGGTCAGGTGGCGTAAACATTCCCTTTCTTTTCAGTGCAGGAGGAGAGGTGGTGGGCATTGAGATGATCAGCCTGGTGTGAATGAAAGATGACCATCCACAATTGAAAGGTGAGACTCTAAAACCAAATACAACAAATCATATTATCGTCTTAAAACTGACTTTTAGTCTAGGAAGAAATAGTATAAAGCTGTTATACTTTCACATTATGAATGATGGCTAGCAAGGAGATATGAGGCAACTCACTTCAGCGAAATGGCAAAAATAAGTTTCCATGGATTTACAGCAACCAAAGTATTACTTCTGATTATTCTTAAATAATCAGAACACAGAGTTTTTCCTCTAGACAATCAGAGGAATCAAAGAGAACATAGCTTCAATGATGTATTACAGTGCGTTTGACCTCTTTTGTCACAAGAACAGGGCCTTTAGATCAATCAGCTATTAAGGAGAGTCCCATGGGACAGGGTGCTAGAAGGTAAAGGGGCTCAAGACAGCTGGTCAGCATTCAAGGACCACTTCTTGCAAGCACAGGATCAGAGCATCCCATTGGTTAGGAAATCTAGTAAGGGAGCTAGGAGACCAGCATGGTTAAAAAAGGAACTAGTGGGCAAACTTAAGGGGAAAAGGAAAATCTGCAGATCATGGAAAGAGGGACTGGTCACTTGGGAGGAATATAGGGCTGTTGTCAGAGAAAGTAGGGAGGCAATTAGGAAAGCTAAGGCTTAGGAAAGACAGGCTGGAGAGCTGGGCGGAGAG